>NW_024739685.1:0-12891 GCF_018991925.1 Homarus americanus | reverse complement strand
TACTCGATCTGGGGACTTTGTTATACCTCGATGAGGAGACTTTTGCTATACTCGATCAGGGACTTTTTATATTTGATCAGGGTCTTTGTTACACTCGATCAGGGGGCTTTGTTATACTCGATCATGGACTTTGTTATACTCTCGATCAGGGGCCTTGGATACACTCGATTAGGGCCTTTATACTCTCATTAGGGTCTTTTGTTATACTCGATCAAAGGACTTTTGTTATACCTGGATCAGGGGACTTTGTTATACTGATCAGGGACTTCGTTATACTGATCAGGACTTTTATATACTGACTAGGGACTTTGTTATACTCGACCAGGGTGACTTTGTTATGCTCTGATCAGGACTTTGTTATACTCGATCAGGACTTTGTTATACCAATGACTTTGTTTTTCTCGATCAGGCTTTGTTATACTCGACCAGGACTTTGTTATTATACTCGACTAGGGACTTTGTTATGCTCTCGACCAGAGGCCTTTGTTATACTTGATCCGGGACTTTGTTATACTTTGATCAGGGACTTTGTTATACTCGATCAGGGGACTTTGTTGTAGTCGTTCAGGAACTTTGTTATACTCAATCAGAGGCCTTTGTTATACTCGATCAGGGACTTTTGGTATACTCAATCAGGTGACTTTGTTGTACTCGTTCAGGGGACTTTGTTATACTCGACCAGGGACTTTGTTATGCTCGACCAAGGGTCATTTTGTTATACTCGATCAAGGGTCTTGTTATACCGATTGGGGCCTTTGTTATACTTCATTAGGGTCTTTGTTAAACCCGATTAGGGACTTTTTATACTCGATCAGGGGACTTTGTTATACTCGATCATGGGGGTTTATATACTGATCAGGGACTTTGTTATACTCGATGAGGGACTTTTTATACCGATTAGGACTTTGTATACTGACCAGGGGATTGTTATACTCGATCAGGGACTTTGTTATACTCGATCAGGACTTTTTATTTGATCAGGGTCTTTGTTATACTCGGCCAGGGTGCCTTTTGTTATGCTCGATTAGGGACTTTGTTATACTCGATCAGGGACTTTGTTATACTCAATCAGGGGACTTTGTTTTTCTCGATCAGGGGGCTTTGTTATACTCGACCAGGGACTTTGTTATACTGACCAGGGACTTTGTTATGCTCGACCAGAGGCCTTTGTTATACTTGATCCGGGGCTTTGTTATACTCGATCAGGGACTTTGTTGTACTCTGTTTAGGAACTTTGTTGTACTCGATGAGAGGCCTTGTTATACTCGATCAGGGACTTTGGTATACTCAATCAGGTGACTTTTGTTGTACTCGTTCTGGGACTTTGTTATACTCGACCAAGGACTTTGTTATGCTCGACCAGGGGCCTTTTGTTATACTCTGATCATTGGCCTTGTTATACTCAATCAGGGCATTTGTTATACAGGACCAGGGGACTTTGTTTTTCCTCGATCAGGGGACTTTTGTTATACTCGACCAGGGAACTTTTGTTATACTCGATCAGGCGGCTTTGTTATACTCTGATCAAGGGACTTTATTATACCTCGATCAGGGCCTTTGTTATACTTCATTTAGGGTCTTTGTTATACTCTGATCAGGACTTTGTTATACTCGATGAGGGACTTTGTTGTACTCGATCAAGGGGCTTTGCTATACTCGATCAGGGGACTTTGTTATTCTCGATCATGGGGGTTTGCTATACCGATCAGGGACTTTGTTATACTCGATAAGGGACGTTTTTATACTGATTAGGGGACTTTGTATACTCGACCAGGGGACTTTGTTATACTCGATCAGGGACTTTGTTACCTCGATCAGAGACTTTGCTATACTCGACCAGGGGGTTTGATATATTCGATCAGGGACTTTATTATACTCATCCGGGACTTTTTATATTTGATCAGGGTCTTTGTTACAGTCGATCAGGGGGTTTGTTATACTCATCAGGGGACTTTGTTATACTCGATTAGGGGCCTTGATATACTCTCGATTAGGGGACTTTGTTATACTCGATCAGGGACTTTGTTTTACCTGATCAGGGACTTTGTTATACCTCGACCAGGAGACTTTTGTTTTACTCGATCAGGGACTTTGTTATAGTCGACAGGGGACTTGTTATGCTCGACCAGGGTCTTTTTGTTATACTCGATCAAGGACTTTGTTATACTCGATTAGGGGCCTTTGTTTTACTTCGATCAGGACATTGATATACTCGACCAGGGACTTTGTTATACTCTGACCAGGGTGCCTTTGTTATGCTCGATCAGACTTTGCTATAATCGATCAGGGACTTTGTTATACTCATTCAGGGACTTTGTTTTTCTCGATCAGGGGCTTTGTTATATTCGACCAGGGGACTTTGTTATACTCGACCAGGACTTTTGTTTTTCCTGTTCAGGGACTTTGTATACCTCGACCAGGACTTGTTATACTCGATCAGGTGCCTTTGTTATCTCGATCGAGGGCTTTTGTTATACTCATTTAGGGACTTTGTTATACTCGATCAATGGCCTTTGTTATACTCGACCAGGGACTTTTGTTTTACTCGATCAGGGACTTTGTTATACTCGATCAGGGGCCTTGTTATACTCGATGAGAGTACTTTGTTATACTCAATCAGGGACTTTGTTTTCCTCGATCAGAGGGCTTTGTTATACTCTGTTCAGGGACTTTTCTTTGTTATACTCGATGAGGGCCTTTGTTATACTCGATCAAGGGACTTTGGTATACTCGATCAGGTGACTTTGTTAAACTTGTTCAGGACTTTGTTATACTCAATCAGGGGACTTTGTTTTACCTCGAGCAGGGGCTTTGTTATATTCGATCAGGGGACTGTTATACTCAATCAGGGGACTTTGTTTTACTCGATCAGGGACTTTGTTGTAATCGTTCAGGGGACTTTGTTATTCTCGAGACAGAGGCCTTTCTTATACTCGATCAGGGGCTTTGTCATACTCGATGAGGGCTTTGTTATACTCGATCATGGGACTTTGTTATAGTCGTCCTGGGGACTTTGTTATACTCGATCAGGGGACTTTGTTATGCTCGACCAGGGGCCTTTGTTATGCTCGATCCGGGGCTTTGTTATACTCGATCAGGGGACTTTGTTATACTCGATCAGGGGCCTTTGTTATACTCGATTAGGGGACTTTGTTATACTCGATCACGGGACTTTGTTATACTCGATGAGGGGACTTTGTTTTACTCGACCATGGGAGTTTGTTTTACTCGATCAGAGTACTTTGTTATACTCAATCAGGGGACTTTGATTTTCTCGATGAGAGGGCTTTAATATACTCGCTCAGGGGACTTTGTTATACTCGACTAGGGAACTTTGTTTCTCTCGATCAGGGGCTTTGTTATACTCAATCAGGGGACTTTGTTTCTGTTGACATGGGGACTTTGTTATACTCGACCAGGGGACTTTGTTATGCTCGACCAGGGGCCTTTGTTATGCTCGATCCGGGGCTTTGTTATACTCGGTTAGGGGACTTTGTTATACTCGATTGGAGGCCTTTGATATACTCATTTAGGGGACTTTGTTATACTCGATGAGGGGCCATTTTTATATTCAAGCAGGGCTTTTGTTATAATCGATCAGGGGACTTTGGTATACTCGATCAGGTGACTTTGTTTTACTCGCCCAGGGGACTTTGTTATACTCGACCAAGGGACTTTGTTATACTCGATCAGGGGACTTTGTTTTATCGATGAGGGGACTTTGTTATACTCGACCAGGAGACTTTGTTATACTTGACCAGGAGACTTTTTTATACTCGACAAGGGGCCTTATGCTCGATCAGGGGACTTTGTTATACTCGACCAGGGGACTTTGTTATGGTCGACCAGGGGCCTTTGTTATGCTCGATCCGGGGCTTTGTTATACTCGATCTGGGGAATTTTTTATACTCGACCAGGGGACTTTGTTTTATTCGATCAGGGGACTTTGTTATACTCGACCAGGGGACTTTGTTATACTCGACCCGGGTGCCTTTGTTATGCTCGATCAGTTGACTTTGTTATACTCGATCAGGGGCTTTGTTATACTCGATCAGGGGACTTTGTTATACTCGATTAGGAGGCTTTTGTTATACTCGATGAGGGGACTTTGTTATACTCGATCAGAGGTCGTTTTTATAGTCGATCAGGGGACTTTGTTATACTCGACCAGGGGACTTTGTTATGCTCGACCAGGGTGCCTTTGTTATGCTCGATCATGGGAATTTGTTATACTCGATGAGGGGACTTTATTATACTCAATCTGGGGACTTTTTATATTTGATCAGGGGACTTTTTTATACTCAATGGGAGGTCTTTGTTATACTCGATCAGGGGACGTTTTTATACTCGACCTGGGGACTTTGTCTTTCTCGATCAGGGGACTTTGTTATACTCGACCAGGGGACTTTGTTATACTCGGTCAGGTGCCTTTGTTAAACTCGATCGGGGACCTTTGTTATACTCATTCAGGGGTTTTGTTATACCGATCCAGGTGACTTTGTTATGTTGTTCATAGGACTTTGTCATATATGAATGGGGGTTTTATTTATACTCGACCAGGGTACCTTTGTTATGCTCGATCAGGGGACTTCCAATTGCATACTTTCGATCAAGGGACTTTGTTATACTCAATCATAGGACTTTGTTTTCTCTATCAGTGGGCTTTGTTATACTCGATCAGGGGACTTTCTTATACTCTACCAGGGGACTTTGTTTTACTCGATCAGGAGACTTTATTGCTCTCGACCGAGGGACTTTGTTATGCTCGACCAGGGCCTTTATTTATACTCGATAAGGAGACTTTGTTATACTACTCGGGAATTGAGGGGACTTTGTTATACTCGATCAGGGGACTTTGTTATACTCGACCAGGGGACTTTGTTTCTGTTGACATGGGGACTTTGTTATACTCGACCAGGGGACTTTGTTATGCTCGACCAGGGGCCTTTGTTATGCTCGATTCGGGGCTTTGTTATACTCGATCAGGGGACTTTGTTATACTCGATTAGGGGCCTTTATTATAATCGATTAGGGGACTTTGTTATACTCGATCACGGGACTTTCTTATACTCGATGAGGGGACTTTGTTTTACTCGACCATGGGACTTTGTTTTACTCGATCAGAGTACTTTGTTATACTCAATCAGGGGACTGTGTTTTTCTCGATGAGGGGGCTTTGTTATAGTCAATCAGCTGACTTTGTTTTTCTCGATGAGGGGGCTTTGTTATACTCGATCAGGGGACTTTGTTATACTCGACCAGGGGACTTTGTTTCTCTCGATCAGGGGACTTTGATATACTCGACCAGGGGCATTTGTTATGCTCGACCAGGGGCCTTTGTTATGCTCGATCCGGTTCTTTGTTATACTCGATCAGGGGACTTTGTTATACTCGATCAGGGGATTTTGTTGTACTCGATCAGGGCCTTTGTTATACTCGATCAAGGGACTTTGGTATACTCGATCAGGTGACTTTGTTATACTTGTTCGGAGGACTTTCTTATACTCAATCAGGGGACTTTATTTTACTCGAGCAGGGGGCTTTGTTATATTCGAGCAGGGGACTTTGTTATACTCGATGAGGGGGCTTTGTTATACTCGATCATGGGACTTTGTTATAGTCGTCCAGGGGACTTTGTTATAATCGACCAGGGGACGTTTTTATACTCGACCAGGGGCCTTTGTTATGCTCGACCAGGGGACTTTGTTATACTGGATCAGAGGACTTTGTTATACTCAATCAGGGGACTTTGTTATACTCGACCAGGGGACTTTGTTTTACTCGATCAGGGGACTTTGTTATACTCGACCAGGGGACGTTGTTATACTCGGTCAGGTGCCTTTGTTATACTCGATCGGGGGCCTTTGTTATACTCATTCAGGGGACTTTGTTATACTCGATCAGTTGACTTTGTTATATTCGTTCATGGGTCTTTGTCATACTCGATGAGGCTTTGTTATTCTCGACCAGGAATTACGCTGTTATGCTCGATCAGAGGACTTTGTTATATACTCGATCAAGGGACTTTGTTATACTCAATCAGGGACTATTTTATACCGATCGAGACTTGTTATACTTTCGATCAGGACTTTGTTTTGTCGACCAGGGACTTTGTTTTACTTGACAGGAGACTTTTTATTACTCGACAAGGGCCTTATGCTGATCAGGGGACTTTGTTATACTCGACCAGGGGACTTTTTTTATGGTCGACCAGGGGCCTTTGTTTATGCTCGATCCGGGGCTGTTATACTCGATCAGGGGACTTTTTATATACTCGACCAGGGACTTTGTTTTATTCGATCAGGGGACTTTGTTATACTCGACCAGGGACTTTGTTATACTCACCGGGTGCCTGTTATGCTCGATCAGTTGACTTTGTTATACTCGATCAGGGCTTTGTTATACTCGATCAGGGGACTTTTTTTATACTCGATTAGGGAGGCTTTTGTTATACTCGATCAGGGGACTTTGTTATACTCGATCAGAGGTCGTTTTTATAGTCGATCAGGGACTTTGTTATACTCGACCAGGACTTTGTTATGCTCGACCAGGGTGCCTTTGTTATGCTCGATCATGGGGTATTTATACTCGATGGGGACTTTATTATACTCAATCTGGGGACTTTTTATATTTGATCAGGGACTTTTTAAACTCAATGGGAGGTCTTTGTTATACTCTGATCAGGGAACGTTTTATACTCGACCTGGGGACTTTGTCTTTCTCGATCGGGGACTTTGTTATACTCTGACCAGGGACTTTGTTATACTCGGTCAGGTGCCTTTTGTTAAACTCGGTCAGGGACCCTTTTATACTCATTCAGGGGACTTTGTTACCTCGATCAGGTGACTTTGTTATATTCGTTCATGGGACTTTGTCATACTCGATCAGGGGGCTTTGTTATGCTCTGACCAGGCCTGTTATGCTCGATCAGGGACTTTGTTTATACTCGATCAAGGGACTTTGTTATACTCAAATATGGGACTTTGTTTTTCTCTATCAGTGGGATTTGTTATAGTCGATCAGGGACTTTCTTATACCAGGGGACTTTGTTTTACTCGATGAGGAGACTTTGTTATACTCGACCAGGGGACTTTGTTATGTTTCGACCAGGAGCCTTTTATTTTTACTCGATAAGGGACTTTGTTATACTCTCGATTAGGGGACTTTGTTATACTCAATCAGGGGACTTTGTTTTACTCGAGCAGGGCTTTGTTATATCTGGATCAGGGACTTTGTTATACTCAATCAGTGGACTTTGTTTTACTCGAGCAGGGGCTTTGTTATATTCGGGATCAGGATTTTGTTATAGTCGTCCAGGGACTTTTGTTATACCTATGACCAGGGATGCTTTTTATACTCGTCCAGGGGCTTTTGATATGCTCGACCAAGGGACTTTTGTTATACTTCCGGATCAGAGGATCTTTGTTATACTCAATCAGACTTTGTTATACTCGACCAGGGACTTTTGTTATGTCAGGTTGCGTGCCTTTGTTATACTTTTTCGATTGGGGGCTCGTTATAACGGCGTATATTCAGGGACTTCCTTTGTTATACTCGCGATCAGGTACTCGTTATATTCGTTCGCGGGTCTTTGGTCATACTCGACTGGCGCGGGGTTTGTTATACTCTGACCAGGGTGCCTTTGTTATGCTCAAGGATCAGGGACTTTGTTATACTCTGATCAAGGACTTTGTTATACCCAACTGTGGGACCTTTTGTTTCTATCAGGGCTTTGTTATACTCTCGATCAGGGTCTTGTCATACTCTCGGACCAGGACTTTTATTTTACTCCGGATCAGGAGACTTTTGTTATACCTTAGACCAGGGACTTCGTTATGCCTGACCAGAGCCTCGTTGTACTCTCGATAAGGGACTTCGTTATACCTGACTTCAGGGGGATTTTGTTATACCTGATTAGGGGATTTTGTTATACTCTGACCAGGGACTTTGTTTCTGTTATGGGGGACTTTGTTATACTCGACCAGGGGACTTTGGTTGGCGTCGACCAGGGCCTTTGATATGCCTGATCCGGCCGTTATACTCGATGAGGACTTCGATTTACTTGACTCAGGACTTTGTTATACTCCTACTTGTGACATTGTTTCTTCCTTGATCAGGACTGCTTATACTCGGCCAGGACTTTGTTATGCTGCGGACCAGGGGCCTTGTTATGCTCGATCCGGTTCTTTGTTATACCTGACTCTGGCGGACTCGGTTATACCTTCGATCAGGGATTTTGATGTACCTGCTCAGATTCTTTGTTATACTCGATCAGGGCCTTTATACTCGATCAAGGGAATTTTGTATACTCTGATCAGGTGGACTTGATATACTTGTTCAGAGGACTTCTGCCGGTGCTCTCCAATAAGGGACTTTGTTTAATGGATCGGGGACTTCGTCATAATCGATCAGGGACATTGTTATGCTCGACCAGGGCCTTTTTTGTTATACTCGATCAGGGACTTTGCTATACTCGACCAGGACCTTGTTATACACGATCCGGGGCTTTGTTTATACCGGATCAGGGACTTTGTTATACCTTTATCAGGGATCTTTGTTGTAACTCGTTCAGGGACTTTGCTATTCTCAACAGAGGCCTTTGTTATACTCCGCGATCAGGGCCTTTGTCATACTCGATGAGGGGCTTTTGTTATACTCTGACTGCGCCTGGTTATAGTCAGTCCTGGGACTTTTGTTATACCCATTCAGGGAACGTTTTTTATACTCTGACCAGGGCCTTTGTTATGCCCGACCAGGGACTTTGTTATACTCGGATCAGGGCGGCAGGCTCTCGACCAGGGGCCTTTGTTATGCCTCAGATCTCGTGGGCTTTGTTATACTCGATCAGGGAGTCGGTTACACCGGACCAGCTTTGTTATACCTTGATTAGGATTCTTGTTATACTCGGATCACGGACTTTGTTATACCCGATGAGGGACTTTGTTTTACCTCGACCATGGAGTTTGTTTTACTCGATCAGAGTACTTTGTTATACCCAATCAGGGGACTTCGGATTTTCTTCGATGAGAGGGCTTTAATATACTCGCTCAGGGACTTTTGTTATACTCTGACTAGGGAACTCTTGTTTCTTCCTGGATCAGGCTGTGTTATACTCCAATCAGGGACTTTGTTTCTGGCTGGACATGGGGACTTTGTTATACTCTCAATCAGGGGACTTTGTTATGCTCGACCAGGGGCCTTTGTTATGCTCGATCCGGGGCTTTGTTATACTCGGTTAGGGACTTTGTTATACCTGGTCAGTGCCTTGTTATACCTCGATCGGAGGCCTTTTGTTATACCTTAGTCATAGGACTTTGTTATACCTGATGAGGGGCCATTTCTTTTATATTCAAGCAGGGCTTTTGTTATAATCTCTACCGATCAGGGGACTTTTGCATACTCGATCAGGTGACTTTGTTTTACTCCCCCAGGGGATCGTTATACTCGGACCAAGGGACTTTGTTATACCCGGATCAGGGACTTTGGCATCGATTAGGGGACTTGGTTATAATTTTCGACCAGGAGACTTTGTTATACTCTGACCAGAGACTTTTTTATACCGATAAAGGCCCTTTATGCTCTGATCAGGGGACTTTTGTTATACTCCGGACCAGGGACTTTTGTTATGGTCGACCAGGGCCTTTTGTTATGCTCGCGATCCGGGGCTTTGTTATACTCGATCAGGGACTTTTTTTATACTCGCTGACCAGGGGACTTTGTTTTATCTGACCAGGGACTTTGTTATACTCGACCAGGGGACTTTGTTATACTCCTCGACTCCGGGTGCCTTGTTATGCCTCGATCAGCTGGACTTTGTTATACTCGTGACCAGGGGCTTTGTTATACTCGATCAGGGACTTTTGTTATACTCCGGATTAGGAGGCCTTTGTTGCAATTTCGATCAGGGACTTTGTTATACCCGATCAGAGGTCGTTTTATAGTCGATCAGGGACTTTGTTATGCCTGACTGGGACTTTGTTATGCCTGACCAGGTGCCTTTGTTATGCTCGATCATGGGAATTTGTTATACCTGATGAGGGGATTTTATTATACTCAATCTGGGGACTTTTATATTTGATCAGGGACTTTTTTTATACCCAATGGAGTCTTTGTTATAATTTTGATCAGGGGACTTTGCTGTGCCTGACCAGGAGCCTTTTATTATAATACCGATAAGGGACTTTGTTGGTACTCGATTAGGGACTTTGTTATACTCGATCAGGGGACTTTACACTGACCAGGGACTCTTTTGTTTCTTGCTGACATGGGGACTTTGTTATACCTTTAGATCAGGGGATTCTGTTATGCTCGACCAGGGCCTTTGTTATGCTTCGTTCCGACTTTTGTTATACCGGATCAGGGGGACTTTTGTTATACCTGCATCAGCCTTTGTTATACCTCGATTAGGGACTTTGTTATACCTCGATCACGGACTTTGTTATACCGGAGAGGGACTTTGTTTTACTCTGACCATGGAGTTTGTTTTACTTGATCAGAGTACTTTGTTATACTCAATCAGGGGACTTTGGGATTTTCCTTTACGAGGGCTTTAATAGGCCTGATCAGTATTCCTGTTATACCCGGACTAGGGAACTTTGTTTCTCTCGATCAGGGACTTTGTTATACTCTCGACCAGGGACTTTGTTTCTCTCGATCAGGGGTCTTTTGTTATACCCGACCAGGGATTCTGTTATGCTCGGGACCAGGGCCTTTATTATGCTCCTCGATCCGGTTCTTTGTTATACTTGATCAAGGGACTTTTGTTATACTCGATCAGGGGATTTGGTTGTATCGTTCTGTGGTCTTTGTTATACTACGAGGGGCCTTTGTTATACTCGAACAAGGGACTTTGGTATACCTTTGATCGCGACTGTGTTATACTTGTTCAGAGGACTTTGTTATACCAATCAGGGGACTTTGTTTCTACCTTGTTATGGAAGCTTTTGTTATATCTGGATCAGGGGACTTGTTATACTCCGGATGAGGGGTTTTGTTATACTCGATCATGGGACTTTTGTTATAGTCGTCCAGGGACTTTGTTTAAGTACTCACCAGGACGTGTTTCTTATACTGCATCAGGGCCTTTGTTATGCTCGCTGACAAGGGGGCTGTGTTATACTCGATCAGAGTGACTTTGTTATACTCAATCAGGGGACTTTGTTATACTCTGACCAGGGGACTTTTGTTTTACTCGATCAGGGACTTTGTTATACTCGACCAGGGACTTTTGTTATACTCGGTCAGGCGGCCTTTTGTTATACAAGATCAAAGGCCTTTTGTTATACTCATTCAGAATTTTGTTATACCTTGATCAGGTGACTCTTTGTTATATTCGTTCCTGGTCTTTGTCATACCTGATCAGGGGCTTTGTTATACTCGGGACCAGGGTGCCTTTTGTTATGCCGATCAGGGACTTTGTTATACCTGATCAAGTGACTTTGTTATACTCATTCAGGGACTTAGTTTTTCATCAGGGGCTTTTGTTATACTCTTCCGATCAGGGTCTTTGTTATACTCAAACCAGGGACTTTTGTTTTACTCGATCAGAGATTTTGTTATACTCGTAATTACTAGGACTTGTTATGCTCGACCTGGAGCCTTTTTGTTATACTCGATAAGGATCCCTTGTTAAGTACTCGCGGATCAGGGGACTTTGTTATACCCCGGATCAGTGGACTTTTGTTATACTCGACCAGGGGACTTTCTTTCTTTTCTTGACATGGGGGACTTGTTATACCCTTTATCAGGGACTTTATTATGCTCGACCAGGGCCTTTTGTTATGCTCGGATCCGGGCTTTGTTATACCTTCCGATTAGGGACTTGTTATACTCGATCACGGGTTCTTTGTTATACCGGAGATGAGGGACTTTGACGAATAATGACCAGGGGACTTTTGTTATACCTCGACCAGGGACTTTGTTTTACCTCGATCAGGGGACTTTGTTGTCCTCGACCAGGGGACTTTGTTATGCTCTTTATTCAGGGCCTTTTTGTTATGCTCGATCCGGTTCTTTTGTTATACTCGGATCAGGGACTTGTTACACCTGACTGTGGGGATTTTGATGCACTCTATCTGGGTCTTTTGTTATACCTGGATCAGGGCCTTGTTATACCTTTTTTGATCAAGGGACTTTTGTATACCGTTGGATCAGGTGACTTTTGTTATACTTGTTCAGAGGACTTTGTTATACCTTAAATTCAGGGGACTTTGTTTTTACTCGGAGCAGGGGGTTTGTTATATTCGATCAGGACTTTGTTATACTTTATCAAGGGACTTTGTTTTACTCGGATCAGGGACTTTGTAATAATTTAATCAGGGACTTTTGTTATGCTTCGACCAGGGCCTTTGTTATATTAACACGATCCGGGGCTTTTGTTATACTCGATCAGAGGACTTTTGTTATACCTGATCAGGGGACTTGTTGTAATCGTTCTGGGACTCTTGTAATACCTGCACAGAGGCCTTTGTTATATCTGATCAGGGGACTTTTGGTATACCAATCAGGTGACTTTTGTTATACTCTGTTCAGAGGACTTTTGTTATACTCTGATCATGGGGCTTTGTTATACTCGATCAGGGGCCTTTGTCATACTGATGAGGGGGCTTTGGTTATACCGATCATGGACTTTTGTTATAGTCGTCCAGGGGACTTTTGTTATACTCGACCAGGAGACGTTTTATACCGACTAGGGCCTTGTTATGCTCTCGACCAGGGGACTTTGTTATACTCAGATCAGAGGACTTTGTTACACTAATCAGTGACTTTGTTATACTCGCTGACCAGGATTCCTTGTTATACCTTTGGTCAGGTGCCTGCGTTATACCTGCTGATCAGCCTTTGGTTATACTCATTTAGGAATTTTGTTATAATTTCGATGAGGGGCCATTT
>NW_024739684.1:0-23149 GCF_018991925.1 Homarus americanus | reverse complement strand
GGCTTTGTTATACTCAATCAGGGGCCTTTGTTATACTCGATGAGGGGGCTTTGTTATACTCGACCAGGGAACTTTGTTATACTCGATCAGGGAACTTTGTTATACTCGATCAGGGAACTTTGTTATACGCGACTAGGGGACTTTTTTGTAATTAATCAGGGGACTTTGTCATACTCGATCAGTGGAATTTCGTATATTTGACCAATGGACTTTGCTATACTCGATGAGGGGCTTTTGTTATACTCGATCAGGGGACTTTGTTATACTCGACCACGGGACTTTGTTATACCCTATTAGGGGACTTTGTTATACTCGATCAGGGGACTTTTGTTATACTCGATCAGGGGCCTTTGTTATACTCAATCACCGGAATTTGTTATTCTCGATAAGGGGACTTTGTTATCCTCGACCAGGGGAAATTGTTATACTCGATTAGGCGGCTTTGAAATACTCGATCAGGGGACTTTGTTATACTCGATGAGGGGCCTTTGTTATACTCGTTCAGGGGCCTTTGTTATACTAGATCAGGGGAATTTGATATACTCGATCAGGGGACTTTCTTATACTCGAGCAGGGGGCTTTGTTATACTCGATCAGGGGACTTTGTTATTCTCGATCAGGAGGCTTTGTTATACTCGATCAAGGGACTTTGGTATACTCGACCAGGTGACTTTGTTATACTCGATTAGGGGACATTGATATACTCGACCAGGGGACTTTTTTATACCCGATCAGGGGACTTTTGCTTCCTGCCTAATCAGGGGATATATTACTTTATACTAGATCGAGGACTTTTATACTTGACCAATGGACTTTGTTATACTTTCGATGAGGATCTTTATTTATACTCGATCAGGGGACTTTTTTATACTCGACCAGAGGACTTTGTTATACTCAATCAGGATATGTTATACTCGATCAAGGACTTTTGCTATACTCGACCAGGACTTTGTTATACTCGATCAGGGTACTTTGGTATAATCGACCAGAGGACTTTGTTATATGCGATCAGGGGACTTTTTATACTCGACCAGGACTTTGTTATATACCCGATCAAGGGGACTTTGCTATACTTGATCAGGGGATATGTTATACTAGATCAGGGACTTTGTTATACTCAATGAGGGGCCTTTGTTGAATTTGATCAGGGGACTTTGTTATACCCGACCATGGGACTTTGTTATACTCGATTAGGGGCCTTTGGTATACTCGATGAGGGGGCTTTGTTATACTCGACCAGGGGACTTTGATATACTCGATCAGGGAACTTTGTTATACTCGACTAGGGGACTTTTTTATAATTAATCAGGGGACTTTCCTATATTTGACCAATGGTCTTTGCTATACTCGATGAGGGGCTTTTGTTATACTCGATGAGGGGACTTTGTTATACTCGACCAGGGGACTTTGTTATACTCCTTCAGGAGACTTTGTTATACTCGACCAGTGGACTTTGTTATACTCGATCAGGGGATATGTTATACTCGATCAGGGGACTTTGTTATACTTGATCAGGGGACTTTGTTGTACTCGATCAGGGGCCTTTTTTAGACTCGATCAGGGGGCCTTTGTTATACTCGTTGAGGAGACTTTGTTATACTCGATCAGGAGACTTTGTTATACTCAATCAGGGGACTTTGTTATACTCGATTAGGGGCCTTTTTAGACTCGATCAAGGGGCCTTTGTTAGACTCGATCAGGGGGCCTTTGTTATACTCGATGAGGAGACTTTGTTATACTCGATCAGGAGACTTTGTTATACTCGATCAGGGGACTTTGTTATACTCGAGAAGGGGAGTTTGTTATACGCGATCAGGGGACTTTTTTATACTCGACCAGATGACTTTGTTATACTCGATAAGAGGATATGTTAGACTCGATCAGGGGACTTTGTTATACTCAACCAGAGGACTTTGTTATACTCGATCAGGGGACTTTTTTATACTTGACCAATGGACTTTGTTATACTCACTGAGGGGCCTTTGTTATACTCGATATGGGGACTTTGTTATACTCGAGAAGAGGAGTTTGTTATTCTCGATCAGGGGACTTTTTTATACTCGACCAGAGGACTTTGTTATACTCGATCAGGGGACTTTGTTATACTCGACCAGGGGACTTTTTTATATTTGACCAATGGACTTTGTTATACTCAATGAGGGGCCTTTGTTGTACTTGATCAGGGGACTTTGTTATACTCGACCAGGGGACTTTGTTATACGCGATCAGGGGACTTTTTTATACTCGACCAGAGGACTTTGTTATACTCGATCAGGGGATATGTTATACTCGATCAGGGGACTTTGTTATACTCAACCAGAGGACTTTGGTATACACGATCATGGGACTTTGTTATACTCAATCAGGGGACTTTGTTATACTCGATTAGGGGCCATTGTTATACTCGATGAGGGGGCTTTGTTATACTCGACCAGGGAACTTTGTTATACTCGATCAGGGAACTTTGTTATACTCGACCAGGGGACTTTTTTATAATTAATCAGGGGACTTTGTCATGCTCGATCAGTGGAATTTCCTATATTTGACCAATGGACTTTGCTATACTCGATTAGGGGCTTTTGTTATACTCGATCAGGTGACTTTGTTATACTCGACCAGGGGACTTTCTTATACTCCATCAGGGGACGTAGTTATACTCGAC
The DNA here is from genome assembly GCF_018991925.1 of Homarus americanus. Lineage (NCBI taxonomy): Eukaryota > Metazoa > Arthropoda > Malacostraca > Decapoda > Nephropidae > Homarus > Homarus americanus. The sequence goes on along the minus strand of NW_024739684.1, from coordinate 20,487 downwards.
CAGAAGACTTTGTTATACTCGATCAGGGGATATGTTATATTCGATCAGGGGACTTTGTTATACTTGATTATCGGACTTTGCTATGCTCGACCAGGGGACTTTCTTATACTCGACCAGGGGACTTTTTTATACTTGACCAATGGACTTTGTTATACTCGATGAGGGGCCTTTGTTATACTCGATCAGGGGACTTTGTTATACTCGATCAGGGGACTTTGTTATGCTTGATCTGGGGACTTTGTTATACTGGGCCATTAGACTTTGTTATACTCGATCAGGGGATTGTTATACTCGATTAGGGGACTTTGTTATACTGGACCAGAGGACTTTGTTATACTCGATCAGGGGACTTTGTTATACTCGATCAGGGGACTTTGTTATACTCGTCCAGGGGGCTTTGTTATACTCGATCAGGGGACTTTGACTTACTCGATTAGGGCCCTTTGCTATACTCGACCAAGGGACTGTGTTATAATCGATCAGGGGACTTTGTTATGCTCGATATGGGGACTTTGTTATATTGGGCCAGGGGACTTTTTTATACTCGATCAGTGGACTTTGTTATACTGGACCAGGGGACTTTTTTATACTCGATTAGGGGACTTTTGTTATACTCGATCAGGAGACTTTGTTATACTTGACCAGGGGCCTTTGTTATACTCAATCACCGGACTTTGTTATACTCGATAAGTGAACTTTGTTAGACTCGAACAGGGGACTTTGTTTTCCTCGACCAGGGGACTTTGTTATAATCGATCAGGGGACTTTGTTATGCTCGACATGGGGACTTTGTTATTTTGGGCCAGGGGAATTTTTTATACTCGATCAGCGGACTTTGTTATACTGGACCAGGGGACTTTTTTATACTCGATTAGGGGACTTTGTTATACTCGATCAGGGGACTTTTGTTATATTCGATCAGGAGACTTTGTTATACTCGACCAGGGGCCTTTGTTATACTCAATCACCGGACTTTGTTATACTCGATAAGATAACTTTGTTAGACTCGATCAGGGGACTTTGTTTTCCTCGACCAGGGGACTTTGTTATACTCGATTAGGCGGCTTTGAAATACTCGATCAGGGGACTTTGTTATACTCGATGAGGGGCCTTTGTTATACTCGATGAGGTGCCTTTGTTATACTAGATCAGGGGACTTTGTTATACTCGATCAGGGGACTTTCTTTTACTCGGGCAGGGGCCTTTGTTATACTCGATTAGGGAACTTTGTTTTACTCGATCAGGGAACTTTGTTATACTCGACCAGGGGACTTTTTTATAATTAATCAGGGGACTTTGTCATACTCGATCAATGGACTTTCCTATATTTGACCAATGGACTTTTCTATACTCGATGAGGGGCTTTTATTATACTCGATCAGGGGACTGTGTTATACTCGACCAGGGGACTTTGTTATACTAGATCAGGGGACGTTGTTATACTCGACCAGAGGACTTTGTTATACTTGATCAAGGGATATGTTATACTCGATCATGGGACTTTGTTAAACTTGATTATCGGACTTTGCTATACTCGACCAGGGGACTTTTGTATACTTGACCAATGGACTTTCTTATACTCGATGAGGGACCTTTGTTATACTCGATCAAGGGACTTGGTTATACTCGAGCAGGGGACTTTGCTATACTCGATCAGGGGACTTTTTTATAGTCGACCATAGGACTTTGTTATACTAGTATCAGGGGACTTTGTTATTCTCGACCAGGGGACTTTGTTAGACTCGACCAGAGGCCTTTGTTATACTCGGTCAGGGGACTTTGTTATAATCGATCAGGGGACTCTGTTATGCTCGATCTAGGGACTTTGTTATACTTGGCCATTACACTTTGTTATACTCGATCAGCGGATGTGTTATACTCGATCAGGGGACTTTGTTATACTCGATCATGGGACCTTGTTATACTCGTCCAGGGGGCTTTGCTATACTCGACCAAGGGACTTTGTTATAATCGATCAGGGGTCTTTGTTATGCTCGATATGGTGACTTTGTTATACTGGGCCAGGGGACTTTTTTATACTCGATCAGCTGAATTTGTTATACTGGACCAGGGGACTTTTTTATACTCGATTAGGGGACTTTGTTATACTCCATCAGGGGACTTTTGTTATACTCGATGAGGCGGCTTTGAAATACTCGATGAGGGAACTTTGTTATACTCGATGAGGGGCCTTTGTTATACTCGATGAGGTGCCTTTGTTATACTAGATCAGGGGACTTTGTTATACTGGATGAGGGGACTTTCTTTTACTCGAGCAGGGGCCTTTGTTATACTCGATCAGGGGACTTTGTTATTCTCGATGAGGAGGCTTTGTTATACTCGATCAGCGGACTTTGCTATACTCGACCAGGGGACTTTGTTATACTCGATCAGGGGACATTGATATACTCGACCAGGGGACTTTTTTATACTTGACCAATGGACTTTGCTATACTCGATGAGGGGCCTTTGTTATACTCGATCAGGGGACTTTTTTATACTCGACCAGAGGACTTTGTTATACTCGATCAGGGGATATGTTATACTCGACCAGAGGACTTTGTTATACTCGATCAAGGGATATGTTATACTCGATCATGGGACTTTGTTGAACTTGATTATCGGACTTTGCTATACTTGACCAGGGAACTTTGTTTTACTCAACCAGGGGACTTTGTTATACTCGACCAGGGGACATTTTTATAATTAATCAGGGGACTTTGTCATACTCGATCAGTGTACTTTACTAAATTTGACCAATGGACTTTGCAATACTCGATGAGGGGCTTTTGTTATACTCGATCAGGGGACTGTGTTATACTCGACCAGGGGACTTTGTTATACTCGATCAGGGGACGTTGTTATACTCAACCAGATGACTTTGTTATACTCGATCAGGGGACTTTTTTATACTTGACCAATGGACTTTGTTATACTCACTGAGGGGCCTTTCTTATACTCGATCTGGGGACTTTGTTATACTCGAGAAGGGGAGTTTGTTGTACTCGATCAGGGGTCTTTTTTATATTTGACCAATGGACTTTGTTATACTCAATGAGGGGCCTTTGTTGTACTTGATCAGGGGACTTTGTTATACTCGACCAGAGGACTTTGTTATACGCGACCAGGGAACTTTTTTATACTCGACCAGAGGACTTTGTTATACTCGATCAGGGGATATGTTATAATCGATCAGGGGACTTTGTTATACTCAACCAGAGGACTTTGGTATACTCGATCATGGGACTTTGTTATACTCAATCAGGGGACTTTGTTATACTCGATTAGGGGCCTTTGTTATACTCGATGAAGGCGCTTTGTTATACTCGACCAGGGAACTTTGTTATACTCGATCAGGGAACTTTGTTATACTCGACCAGGGGACTTTTTTATAATTAATCAGGGGACTTTGTCATACTCGATCAGTGGAATTTCCTATATTTGACCAATGGACTTTGCTATACTCGATGAAGGGCTCTTGTTATACTCGATCAGGGGCGTTTGTTATACTAGATCAGGGGACTTTGTTATGCTCGATCAGGGGACTTTCTTATACTCGAGCAGGGGGCTTTGTTATACTCGATTAGGGGACTTTGTTATACTTGTTCAGGGGACATTGATATACTCGAACAGGGGACTTTTTTATACTCGACCAGAGGACATTTTTATACTAGTATCAGGGGACATTGTTATTCTCGACCTGGAGACTTTGTTATACTCGACCAGAGGCCTTTGTTATACTCGTTCAGGGGACTTTGTTATACTCGACCAGGGGACTTTTTTATACTTGACCAATGGACTTTGTTATGCTCGATGAGGGACCTTTGTTATACTCGATTAGGGGACTTTGTTATACTCGAGCAGGGGACTTTGTTATACTCAATCAGGGGACTTTTTTATACTCGACCCTAGACTTTGTTATACTAGTATCAGGGGACTTTGTTATTCTCGACCAGGGGACTTTGTTATACTCGACCAGAGGCCTTTGTTATACTCGGTCAGGGGACTTTGTTATAATCGATCAGGGGACTTTGTTATGCTCGATCTAGGGACTTTGTTATACTGTGCCAGTACACTTTGTTATACTCGATCAGCGGATGTGTTATACTCGATCTGGGGACTTTGTTATACTCGTCCAGGGGGCTTTGTTATACTAGGATCAGGAGACTTTGTTATACTCGTCCAAGGGGCATTGTTATACTAGGATCAGGGGACTTTGTTATGCTCGACCAGAGGCCTTTGTTATACTCGGTCAGGGGACTTTGCTATAATCGATCAGGGGACTTAGTTACGCTCGATCTGGGGACTTTGTTATACTCGTCCAAGGGCTTTGTTATAATAGGATGAGGAGACTTTGTTATACTTGTCCAGGGGGCTTTGTTATACTAGGATCAGGGGATTTTATTATACTTGACCAGAGGCCTTTGTTATACTCGGTCAGGGGACTTTGTTATACTGGGCCAAGGGACTTTGTTATAATCGATCAGGGGACTTTGTTATGCTCGATCTCGGGACTTTGTTATACTGGGCCAGGAGACGTTGTTATACTCGCGCAGGGGATATGTTATACTCGATCAGGGGACTTTGTTATACTGGACCATTGGACTTTGATATACTCGATGAGGGGCCTTTGTTATACTCGATCAAAGGCCTTTGTTATACTCGATCAGGGGACTTTGTTATACTCGATTAGGGGCCTTTTTTGGACTCGATCAGGGGCCTTAGTTATACTCGAACAGGAGACTTTGTTATACTCGATCAGGGGACTTTCTTATACTCGAGCAGGGGGTTTTGTTATACTCGATCAGGGGACTTTGCTATACTCGACAAAGGGGACTTTGTTATGCTCAATTAGGGTCTTTGTTATACTCGACCAGGGGACTTTTTTATACTTGACCAATGGACTTTGTTATACTCGATGAGGGGCCTTTGTTATACTCGATCAGGGGACTTTGCTATACTCGACCAGGAGACTTTGTTATACTCGATCAGGGAACTTTGTTTTTCTCGATCAGGGCCCTTTGCTATACTCGATCAGGGGCCTTTGTTATACTCGATCAGGGGACTTTCTTATACTCGAGCAGGGGGCTTTATTATACTCGATCAGGGGACTTTGCTATACTGAACCATGGGACTTTCTTATTCTCGATCAGGGGACTTTATTATACTCGATCAGGGGACTTTTGTTAAACTCGATCAGGGGACTTTGTTATACTCGACCAGGGGCCTTTGTTATACTCGATCACCGGACTTTGTTATACTCGATAAGGGAACTTTGTTATCCTCGATAAAGGGAATTTGTTATACTCGATAAGGGGACTTTGTTAGACTCGAACAGGGGACTTTGTTATACTCGACCAGGGGACTTTGTTATACCTGATTAGTCGGCTTTGTTATACTCAATCAGGGGACTTTGTTATACTCGATGAGGGGACTTTTTTATACTCGATTAGGCGCCTTTTTTGGAATCGATCGCGGGCCTTTCTTATACTCAATCAGGGGACTTTGTTATACTCGATCAAGTGGACTTTCTTATACTCGAGCAGTGGGCTTTGTTATACTCGATCACGGGCCTTTCTTATACTCGATGAGGGGCCTTTGTTATAGTTGACCAGGGGCCTTTGTTATACTTGACCAATGGACTTTGTTATACTCGATGAGGGGCCTTTGTTATACTTGACCAGGGGCCTTTGTTATACTCGATTAGAAAACTTTGTTATACTCGACCAGGGGACTTTGTTATACTCCACCAGGGACTTTGTTATACTCGACCAGGGGATATGTTATACTCGATCAAGGGACTTTGTTATACTCGGTTCAGGGGACTTTGTTATACTCGTCTAGTGGGCTTTGTTATACTAGGATCAGGGGACTTTGTTATACTCGATCAGGGGACTTTGTCTTAATCGATCAGGGCCCTTTGCTATACTCGACCAGGGGACTTTGTTATAATCGATCAGGGGACTTTGTTATACTCGATCAGGGGACTTTGTTATACTCAACCAGGGGACTATTTTATACTTGACCAATGGACTTTGTTATACTCGATGAGGGGCCTTTCTTATACTCGATCAGGGGACTTTTTTATACTCGACTAGAGGACTTTGTTATACTCGATCAGGGGGCTTTCTTATACTCGATCAGGGGACTTTGTTATACTCAATGAGGGAACTTTGTAATACTCGACCATTGGACTTTGTCATACTCGATCAGTGGACTTTCCTATATTTGACCAATGGACTTTGCTATACTCAATGAGGGGCTTTTGTTATACTCGATGAGAGGCCTTTGTTATACTCGATTAGGGGACTTTGTTATACTCGACCAGAGACCTTTGTTATACTCGGTTAGGAGAGTTTGTTATACTCGTCCAGGGGGCTTTGTTATACTCGATCAGGGGACTTTGTTATACTGGACCAGGGGACTTTGTTATACTCGATCAGGGACTTTGTTATACCCGATCAGGGGACTTTGTTATACTCGTCCAGGGGGCTTTGTTATACTCGATCAGGGGACTTTGTTATACTCGATCAAGGGACTTTGTCTTACTCGATCAGGGCCCTTTGCTATACTCGACCAGGGGACTTTGTTATAATTGATTAGGGGCCTTTGTTATGCTCGATATGGGGACTTTGTTATACTGGACCAGGGGACTTTTATATACGAGATCAGGGGACTTTGTTATATTCGATCAGGGGACTTTGTTATGCTCGATATGGGGACTTTGTTATACTGGGCCAGGGGACTCTATTTACTCGATCAGCGGACTTTGTTATACTGGACCATGGGACTTTTTTATACTCGATCAGGGACTTTGTTATACTCGACCAGGGGCCTTTGTTATACTCGATCACCAGACTTTGATATACTCGATAAGTGGACTTTGTTGTACTCGATAAGGGGAATTTGTTATACTCGATGAGGGGACTTTGTTAGACTCGAACAGGGGACTTTGTTATACTCGACCAGGGGACTTGTTATACTCGATTAGGCGGCTTTTTTATACTCAATCAGGGGACTTTGTTAAACTCAATGAGGAGGCTTTGTTATACTCGATCAGGGGACTTTGCTATACTCGACCAGGGGACGTTGTTATACTCGATCAGGGGACTTTGTTATACTCGAATAGGGGACTTATTTATACTTGACCAATGGACTTTGTTATACTCGATCAGGGGACTTTGTTATACTCTACCAGCGGACTTTGTTGTAATCGATCAGGGGACTTTTTTATGCTCGATCTGGGGACTTTGTTATACTGAGCCAGTAGACGTTGTTATACTCGATCAGGGGATATGTTATACTCGATCAGGGGACTTTGTTATACTCGATCAGGGGACTTTGTTATACTCGTCCAGGGGGCTTTGTTATATTTAGATCAGGGGACTTTGTTATTCTCGACCAGGGGACTTTGTTATACTCGATCAGGGGACTTGTTATACTCGCTCCGGGGACTTTGTTATACTGGTCCACGGGGCTTTGTTATACTCGATCAGGGGACCTTGTTATACTGGGCCAGGAGACTTTGTTATACTCGATCAGGGGATATATTATACTCGATCAGGGTCTTTGTTATATTGGACCAGGGGACTTTGTTATACTCGATCAGGGGACTTTGTTATACTCGTCCAGGGGGCTTTTTTATACTCGATCAGGGGACTTTGTTATACTCGATCAGGGACTTTGTTATACTCGACAAAGGGACTTTTATATACTTGACAAATGGACTTTGTTATACTCGATGAGGGGCCTTTCTTATACTCTATCTAGGGACTTTGTTATACTCGACCAGGGGACTGTTTTATAATTGACCAATGGACTTTGTTATACTCAATGAGGGGCCTTTGTTATACTCAATTAGGGGAATTTCTTATACTCGACCAGGGGACTTTGTTATAAGCGATCAGGGGACTTTTTTATACTCGATCAAGGGACTTTGTTATACTCAACCAGAGGACTTTGTTATACTCGATCAGTGGACTTTGTTATACTCAATCAGGGGACTTTGTTATACTCGATGAGGGGCCTTCGTTATACTCGATGAGGGGGCTTTGTTTTACTCGATCAGGGGACTTTGTTATACTCGACCAGGGGACTTTGTTATACTCGATCAGGGGAGTTTGTTATACTTGATTAGGTAACTTTGTTATACTCGATCATGGGAATTTTGTTATACTCGATCAGAGGACTTTTTTATACTCGACCAGGGGCCTTTGTTATACTCGATTAGAAAACTTTGTTATACTTGACCAGGGACTTTGTTATGCTCGATCAAGGAACTTGTGTTATACTCGATCAGGGGACTTTGTTATACTCGACCAGGGGCCTTTGTTATACTCGATCGCCGGACTTTGTTATACTCGGTAAGGGGACTTTGTTATACTCGATCAGGGGACTTTGTTAATCGCGATCAGGGGACTGTTTTATACTCGACCAGTGGACTTTGATATACTCGATTAGGGGCCTTTGTTATACTCGATGAGGGGGCTTTGTTATACTCGACCAGGGGACTTTGTTATACTCCATCAGGGGACTTTGTTATACTCAACCAGAGGACTTTGTTATACTCGAACAGGGGATTTTGTTATACTCAATCAGGGGACTTTTTTATACTCAATCAGGGGACTTTGTTATACTCGATGAGGGGCTTTTGTTATCCTCGATCAGGGGAATTTGTTATACTCGACCAGGGGACTTTGTTATACTCGATCAGGGGACTTTGTTATACTCGACCAAAGGAGATTTTTATACTCGATCAGGGGATATGTTATACTCGATGAGAGGTTTTTGCTATGCTTGATTAGGGGACTTTGTTATACTCGATCAGGGAAATTTTGTTATACTCGATCAGAGGACTTTGTTATACTCAACCAGGGGCCTTTGTTATACTCGATAAGAAAACTTTGCTATACTCGACCAGGGGTCTTTGTTATACTCGATTAGAGGACTTTTTTATACTCGACCAGGGGCCTTTGTTATACTCGATTAGAAAACTTTGTTATACTTGACCAGGGACTTTGTTATGCTCGATCAAGGGACTTTTGTTATACTCGATCAGGGGACTTTGTTATACTCGAAGAGGGGGCTTTGTTATACTCGACCAGGGGACTTTGTTATACTCGATCAGGGACTTTGTTATACTCAACCAGGGGACTTTTTAAAATTAATTAGGGGACTTTGTCATACTCCATCAGGGGAATTTTGTTATACTCGATCAGGGGATATGTTATACTCGATCAAGGGACTTTGTTATACTCAACCAGAGGACTTTGTTATACTCGAACAGGGGACTTTGTTATACTCAATCAGGGGACTTTGTTATACTCAATTAGGGGACTTTGTTATACTCGAAGAGGGGCTTTTGTTATCCTCGATCAGGGGAATTTGTTATACTCGACCACGGGACTTTGTTATACTCGATCAGGGGACTTTGTTATACTCGACCAGAGGACTTTTTTATACTCGATGAGGGGATATGTTATACTCGATGAGGGGTTTTTGCTATGCTTGATTAGGGGACTTTGTTATACTCGATCAGGGAAATTTTGTTATACTCGATCAGAGGACTTTGTTATACTCAACCAGGGGCCTTTGTTTATATAATTAAAAGAAACTTTGCTATACTCTGAGCAGGGGACTTTGTTTATACTCGATCAAGGGACTTTTGTTATACTCGATCAGGGGACTTTGTTATACTCGTCCAGGGGCCTTTGTTATACTCGATCAGGGGACTTTTGTTATACTCGATCAGGGGACTTTGTTATGCTCGACCAGGGTTCTTTGTTATACTCGTTCAGGGGACTTTGTTATACTTGATAAGGGGACTTTGTTATACTCGATATGAGGAATTTGTTATATTCGATCAGGGGACTTTGTCTTACTCGATCAGGGCCCTTTGCTATACTCGACCAGGGGACTTTTTTATACTCGATCAGGGGACTTTGTTATACTAGTACCAGGGGACTTTGTTATACTCGACCAGGGGACTTTGGTATACTCGGTCAGGGACTTTGTTATAATCGATCAGGGGACTTTGTTATGCTCGATCTGAGGACTTTGTTATACTGGGCCAGGAGACTTTGTTATACTCGAATAGGGTATATGTTATACTCGATCAGGGGACTTTGTTATACTGGACCAGGGGACTTTGTCATACTCGATCAGGGGACTTTGTTATACTCGATCAGGGGACTTTGTTATACTCGTCCAGGGGGTTTTGTTATACCCGATCAGGGGACTTTGTTATACTCGATCAGGGGACTTTGTTATACTCGATAAACGGAATTTGTTATCTCGATAAGGGGACTTTTTTATACTAGACCAGGGGACTTTGTTATGCTCGATGAGGGGCCTTTGTTAAACTCGATCTGGGGCCTTTGTTATACTAGATCAGGGGACTTTGTTATACTCGATTAGGGGCCTTTTTTGGACTCGATCAGGGGCGTTTGTTATACTCGATCAGGGGACTTTGTTATACCCGATCAGGGGACTTTCTCATACTCGAGCAGGGGGCTTTGTTATACTCGATGAGGAGACATTATTATACTCGACCAGGGGACATTTTTATTCTTGACCAATGGACTTTGTTATACTAGATGAGAGGCCTTTGTTATACTCGATCTGGGGACTTAGTTATACTCGAGAAGGGGACTTTGTTATACTCGATCAGGGGACTTTTTTATACAAGACCAGAGGACTTTATTATACCCGATCAGAGGAATTTGTTATACTCGACCAGGGGACTTTTTTATACTCCATTAGGGGCCTTTGTTATACTCGATGAGGGGCTTTGTTTTACTCGACCAGGGGACTTTGTTATACTCGATTAGGGACTTTGTTATTCTCAACCAGGGGACTAATTTTAAATTAATCATGGGACTTTGTCATACTCGATCAGGGGAATTTTGTTATACTCGATCAGGGGATATGTTATACTCGATCAGGGGACTTTGTTATACTCAACCAGAGGACTTTGTTATACTCGAACAGGGGAGTTTGTTATACTCAATCAGGGGACTTAGTTATACTCGATGAGGGGCTTTTGTTATTCTCGATCAGGGGACTTTGTTATACTCAATCAGGGGACTTTGTTATACTCGATGAGGGGCTTTTGTTATCCTCGATCAGGGGAATTTGTTATACTCGACCAGGGGACTTTGTTATACTCGATCAGGGGACTTTGTTATACTCGACCAGAGGACTTTTTTATACTCGATCAGGGGATATGTTATACTCGATGAGGGGTTTTTGCTATGCTTGATTAGGGGACTTTGTTATACTCGATCAGGGAAATTTTGTTATACTCGATCAGAGGACTTTGTTATACTCAACCAGGGGCCTTTGTTATACTCGATAAGAAAACTTTGCTATACTCGACCAGGGGACTTTGTTATACTCGATCAAGGGACTTTTGTTATACTCGATCAGGGGACTTTGTTATACTCGTCCAGGGGCCTTTGTTATACTCGATCAGGGGACTTTTGTTATACTCGATCAGAGGACTTTGTTATACTCGACCAGGTTCCTTTGTTATACTCGATCAGGGGACTTTGTTATACTTGATAAGGGACTTTGTTATACTCGATAAGAGGAATTTGTTATATTCGATCAGGGGACTTTGTCTTACTCGATCAGGGCCCTTTGCTATACTCGACCAGGGGACTTTTTTATACTCGATCAGGGGACTTTGTTATACTAGTATCAGGGGACTTTGTTATACTCGACCAGGGGACTTTGTTATACTCGGTCAGGGACTTTGTTATAATCGATCAGGGGACTTTGTTATGCTCGATGTGGGGACTTTGTTATACTGGGCCAGGAGGCTTTGTTATACTCGATCAGGGGATATGTTATACTCGATCAGGGGACTTTGTTATACTCGTCAAGGGGGCTTTGTTATACTCGTCAAGGGGGCTTTGTTATACTCGATCAAGGTACTTTGTTATACTCGATCAGGTGACTTTGTTATACTCGATAAGGGGAATTTGTTATCTCGATAAGGGAACTTTTTTATACTCGACCAGGGGACTTTGTTATACTCGATTAGGCGGCTTTGTTATACTCGATCAGGGGACTTTGTTATGCTCGATGAGGGGCCTTTGTTATTCTCGATCTGGGGCCTTTGTTATACTAGATCAGGGGACTTTGTTATACTCGATTAGGGGCCTTTTTTGGACTCGATCAGGGGCCTTTCTTATACTCGATCAGAGGACTTTGTTATACCCTATCAGAGGACTTTGTTATACTCGACCAGGGGACTTTTTTATACTTGATCAATGGACTTTGTTATACTCAATGAGGGGCCTTTGGTATACTCGATCAGGGGACTTTGTTATACTAGATGAGGGGACTTTGTTAATCGCGATCAGGGGACTTTTTTATACTCGACCAGAGGACTTTGTTATACTTGATCAGGGGATATGTTATACTCGATCAGTGGACTTTGTTATACTCCATTAGGGTCCTTTGTTATACTCGATAAGGGGGCTTTGTTATACTCGACCCGGGGACTTTGTTATACTCGATGAGGGGACTTTGTTAATCGCGATCAGGGGACTTTTTTATACTCGACCAGAGGACTTTGTTATAATTGATCAGGGGATATGTTATACTCGATCTGGGGATATGTTATACTCGATCAGGGGACTTTGTTATACTCAACCAGAGGACTTTGTTATACTCAAACAGGGGACTTTGTTATACTCAATCAGGGGACTTAGTTATACTCGATGAGGGGCTTTTGTTATCCTCGATCAGGGGACCTTGTTATACTCGACCAGGGGACTTTGTTATACTCGATGAGGGGACTTTGTTATACTCGACCAGAGGATTTTTTTATTCTCGATCAGGGGATATGTTATACTCGATGAGGGGATTTTGCTATGCTAGATTAGGGGACTTTGTTATACTCGATAAGGGAAATTTTGTTGTACTCGATGAGAAGACTTTGTTATACTCGCCCAGGGGCCTTTGTTATACTCGATAAGAAAACTTTGCTATACTCTACCAGGGGACTTTGTTATACTCGATCAAGGGACTTTTGTTATACTCGATCAGGGGACTTTGTTATACTCGTCCAGGGGCCTTTGATATACTCGATCAGGGGACTTTTGTTATACTCGATCAGGGGACTTTGTTATACTCGACCAGGGTCCTTTGTTATACTCGATCAGGGGACTTTGTTATACTCGATAAGGGGACTTTGTTATACTCGATAAGAGGAATTTGTTATACTCGATCAGGGGACTTTGTCTTACTCGATCAGGGCCCTTTGCTATAATCGACCAGGGGACTTTGTTATAATCATCAGGGGACTTTGTTATGCTCGATATGGGGACGTTTGTTATACTGGGCCAGGGGACTTTTTTATACTCGATCAGGGGACTTTGTTATACTAGTATCAGGGGACTTTGTTATACTCGACAATGGGACTTGGTTATACTCGTTCAGGGACTTTGTTATAATCGATCAGGGGACTTTGTTATGCTCGATCTGGGGACTTTGTTATACTGGGCCAGGAGACTTTGTTATACTCGATCAGGGGATATGTTATACTCGATCAGGGGACTTTGTTATACTGGACCAGGGGACTTTATATACTCGATCAGGGGACTTTGTTATACTCGATCAGGGGACTTTGTTATACTCGTCCAGGGGTCTTTGTTATACTCGATCAGGGGACTTTGTTATACTGGACCAGGGGACTTTATTATACTCGATAAGGGGACTTTGTTATACTCGATAAGAGGAATTTGTTATACTCGATCAGGGGACTTTGTCTTACTCGATCAGGGCCCTTTGCTATAATCGACCAGGGGACTTTGTTATAATCATCAGGGGACTTTGTTATGCTCGATATGGGGACGTTTGTTATTCTGGGCCAGGGGACTTTTTTATACTCGATCAGGGGACTTTGTTATACTAGTATCAGGGGACTTTGTTATACTCGACCATGGGACTTTGTTATACTCGTTCAGGGACTTTGTTATAATCAATCAGGGGACTTTGTTATGCTCGATCTGGGGACTTTGTTATACTGCGCCAGGAGACGTTGTTATACTCGATGAGGGGATATGTTATACTCGATCAGGGTCTTTGTTATATTGGACCAGGAGATTTTGTTATACTCGATCAGGGACTTTGTTATACTCGAACAGGAGACTTTGTTATACTCGTCCAGGGGGCTTTGTTATACTCGATCAGGGGACTTTGTTATACTCGATCAAGGACTTTGTTATACTCGACAAGGGGATTTTTTTATACTTGACCAATGGACTTTGTTATATTCGATGGAGGGCCTTTGTTATACTCGATCTGGGGACTTTTTTATACTTGACCAAAGGACTTTGTTATACTCAATGAGGGGCCTTTGTTGTACTCGATCAGGAGACTTTCCTATACTTGACCAGGGGACTTTGTTATACGCGATCAGGGGACTTTTTTATACTCGATCAGGGAATTTGTTATACTCAACCAGAGGACTTTGTTATACTCGATCAGGGGACTTTGTTATACTCATTCTGGGGACTTTGATATACTCGATGAGGGGCCTTTGTTATACTCGATGAGGGGGCTTTGTTATACTCGACCAGGGGACTTGGTTATACACGACCAGGGGGCTTTGTTATACTCGATCAGGGGACTTTGTTATACTCGACCAGAGGAGTTTGTTATACTCGGTCAGGGACTTTGTTATAATCGATCAGAGGACTTTGTTATACTCGATCAGGGGACTTTGTTATACTGGACCAGGGGACTTTGTTATACTCGATGTTATACTCGATCAGGGGACTTTGTTATACTCGTCCAGGGGGCTTTGTTATACTCGATCAAGGGACATTGTTATACTCGATCAGGGGACTTTGTTATACTCGATTAGGGGAATTTGTTATCTCAATAAGGGAACTTTTTTATACTCGACCAGGGGACTTTGTTATACTCGATTAGGCGGCTTTGTTATACTCGATCAGGGGACTTTGTTATGCTCGATGAGGGGCGTTTGTTATTCTCGATCTGGGTTCTTTGTTATACTAGATCAGGGGACATTGTTATACTCGATTAGGGGCCTTTTTTGGACTCGATCAGGGCCCTTTGTTATACTCGATCAGGGGACTTTGTTATACCCGATCAGGGGAGTTTTTTATACTCGACCAGAGGACTTTGTTATACCCGATCAGAGGACCTTGTTATACTCGACCAGGGGACTTTTTTATACTTGATCAATGGACTTTGATATACTCAATGAGGGGCCTTTGGTATACTCGATCAGGGGACTTTGTTATACTCGATGAGGGGACTTTGTTAATCGCGATCAGGGGACTTTTTTATACTCGACCAGAGGACTTTGTTATACTTGATCAGGGGATATGTTATACTCGATCAGTGGACTTTGTTATACTCCATTAGGGGCCTTTGTTATACTCGATGAGGGGGCTTTGTTATACTCGACCAGGGGACTTTGTTATACTCGATGAGGGGACTTTGTTAATCGCGATCAGGGGACTTTTTTATACTCGACCAGAGGGCTTTGTTATACTTGATCAGGGGATATGTTATACTCGATCAGGGGATATGTTATACTCGATCAGGGGACTTTGTTATACTCAACCAGAGGACTTTGTTATACTCGAACAGGGGACTTTGTTATACTCAATCAGGGGACTTAGTTATACTCGATGAGGGGCTTTTTGTTATCCTCGATCAGGGGACCTTGTTATACTCGACCAGGGGACTTTGTAATACTCGATGAGGGGACTTTGTTATACTCGACCAGAGGACTTTTTTATTCTCGATCAGGGGATATGTTATACTCGATGAGGGGATTTTGCTATGCTTGATTAGGGGACTTTGTTATACTCGATAAGGGAAATTTTGTTGTACTCGATGAGAGGACTTTATTATACTCGCCCAGGGGCCTTTTTTATACTCGATAAGAAAACTTTGCTATACTCTACCAGGGGACTTTGTTATACTCGATCAAGGGACTTTTGTTATACTCGATCAGGGGACTTTGTTATACTAGTCCAGGGGCCTTTGTTATACTCGATCAGGGGACTTTGGTATACTCGACCAGGGTCCTTTGTTATACTCGATCAGGGGACTTTGTTATACTCGATAAGGGGACTTTGTTATACTCGATAAGAGGAATTTGTTATACTCGATCAGGGGACTTTGTCTTACTCGATCAGGGCCCTTTGCTATAATCGACCAGGGGACTTTGTTATAATCATCAGGGGACTTTTTTATGCTCGATATGGGGACGTTTGTTATACTGGGCCAGGGGACTTTTTTATACTCGATCAGGGGACTTTGTTATACTAGTATCAGGGGACTTTGTTATACTCGACCGTGGGACTTTGTTATACTCGATCAGGGGACTTTGTTATACTGGACCAGGGGACTTTATTATACTCGATCAGGGGACTTTGTTATACTCGATCAGGGGACTTTGTTATACTCGTCCAGGGGTCTTTGTTATACTCGATCAGGGGACTTTGTTATACTCGATCTGGGGACTTTGTCTTTCTCGATCTGGGCCCTTTGCTATATTCGACCAGGGGATATTGTTATAATCGATCAGGGGACTTTGTTATGCTCGATATGGGGACTTTGTTTTACAGGGCCAGGGGACTTTTTTATACTCGATCAGGGGACTTTTGTTATACTCGATCAGGGGACTTTGTTATACTCGACCAGGGGCCTTTGTTATTCTCGATCACCGGAGTTTGTTATACTCGATAAGGGGTCTTTGTAATACTCGACAAGGGGAATTTGTTATAATCGATAAGGGGAATTTGTTAGACTCGAATAGGGGACTTTGTTATACTCGACCTGGGGACTTTGTTATACTCGATTAGGCGGCTTAGTTATACTCGATCAGGTGACTTTGTTATACTCGATGAGGGGCCTTTCTTATACTCGATCAGGGGCCTTTGTTATACTAGATCAGGGGACTTTGTTATTCTCGGTTCAGGGGTCTTTGTTATACTCGTCCAGTGGGCTTTGTTATACTAGGACTAGGGAACTTTCTTATACTCGATCAAGGGACTTTGTCTTACTCTATAAGGGCCCTTTGTTATACTCGACCAGGGGACTTTGTTATAATCGATCAGGGGACTTTGTTATGCTCGATCTGGGGACTTTGTTATACTGCGCCAGGAGACGTTGTTATACTCGATGAGGGGATATGTTATACTCGATCAGGGTCTTTGTTATATTGGACCAGGGATTTTGTTATACTCGATCAGGGACTTTGTTATACTCGAACAGGGACTTTGTTATACTCGTCCAGGGGCTTTGTTATACTCGATCAGGGGACATTGTTATACTCGATCAAGGACTTTGTTATACTCGACAAGGGGACTTTTTTATACTTGACCAATGGACTTTGTTATACTCAATGAGGGGCCTTTGTTGTACTCGATCAGGAGACTTTCCTATACTTGACCAGGGGACTTTGTTATACGCGATCAGGGGACTTTTTTATACTCGATCAGGGGACTTTGTTATACTCAACCAGAGGACTTTCTTATACTCGATCAGGGGACTTTGTTATACTCATTCTGGGGACTTTGATATACTCGATGAGGGGCCTTTGTTATACTCGATGAGGGGGCTTTGTTATACTCGACCAGGGGCTTGGTCATACGCGACCAGGGGGCTTTGTTATACTCGATCAGGGGACTTTGTTATACTCGACCAGAGGAGTTTGTTATACTCGGTCAGGGGATATGTTATACTCGAACAGGGGACTTTGTTATACTGGATTTGGGGACTTTGTTATACTCGATCAGGGGAATTTTGTTATACTCGATCAGAGGACTTTGTTATACTCGACCAGAGGCCTTTGTTATACTCGATTAGAAAACTTTGTTATACTCGACCAGGGGACTTTATTATACTCGATCAAAGGACTTTTGTTATACTCGATCAGGGGACTTTGTTATACTCGACCAGGGGCCTTTGTTATACTCGATGACCGGACTTTGCTATAGTCTATAAGGGGACTTTGTTATACTCGATAAGGGGAATTTGTTATACTCGATAAGAGGATTTTGTTAGACTCGAACAGAGGACTTTGTTGTACTCGACCAGGGGACTTTGTTATACTCGATTAGGCGGCTTTGTTATACTCGATCAAGGAACATTGTTACACTCGATGAGGGCCTTTGTTATACTCGATGAGGGGCCTTTGTTATACTAGATCAGGGGACTTTGTTATACTTGATGAGGGGCCATTTTTGTACTCGATCAGGGGCCTTTGTTATACTCGAGCAGGGGACTTTGTTATACTCGATCAGGGGCTTTGTTATACTCGACCAGGGGAATTTTTTATACTTGACCAATGGACTTTGTTATACTCGATCTGGGGACTTTGTTTATACTCGAGCAGGGGACTTTTTTATACTCCATCAGGGGACTTTTTTATACTCGACCAGAGGACTTTCTTATACTCGATCAGGGGACTTTGTTATACTCGACCAGGGGACTTTTTTATACTTGAGCAATGGACTTTGTTATACTCAATGAGGGGCCTTTGTTATACTCGATCAGGGGACTTTGTTATACTCGACCAGGGGACTTTGTTATATGCGATGATGGGACTTTTTTATACTCGATCAGGGACTTTGTTATACTCAACCAGAGGATTTTGTTATACTCGATCAGGGGACTTTGTTATACTCAATCAGGGGACTTTGTTATACTCGATTAGGGGCCTTTGTTATACTCGATGAGGGGGCTTTGTTTTACTCCACCATGGAACTTTGTTAAACTCGATCAGGGTACTTTCCTATATTTGACCAATGGACTTTGCTATACTCGATGAGGGGCTTTTGTTATACTCGATCAGGGGACTTTATTATACTCGACCAGGGGACTAAGTTATACTCGATCAGGGGACTTTGTTATACTGGAGCAGAGGCCTTTGGTATATTCGATGAGGGGATATGTTATACTCTATCAGGGGACTTTGTTATACTTGATTAGGGGACTTTGTTATACTCGATCAGGGGACTTTGTAATACTCGATAAGAGGACTTTGTTATACTCGACCAAGGGCCTTTGTTATACTCGATTAGAAAACTTTGTTATACTCGACCAGGGGACTATATTATACTCCACCAGGGACTTTGTTATACTCGATCCGGGGATATGTTATACTCGATCAGGGGACTTTGTTATGCTCTGTTCAGGGGTCGTTGTTATACTCGTCCAGTGGGCTTTGTTATACTAGGATCAGGGGATTTTGTTATACTCGTTCAGGGGACTTTGTCTTACTCGATCAGGGCCCTTTGTTATACTCGACCAGGGGACTTTGTTATAATCGATCAGGAGACTTTTTTATGCTTGATCTTACGGACTTGGTTATACTGCGCCAGGAGACGTTGTTATCCTCGATGAGGGGATATGTTATACTCGATCAGGGGACTTTGTTATACTCGATCAGGGGACTTTGTTATACTCGTCCAGGGGGCTTTGTTATGCTCGATCTAGGGACTTTGTTATAATCGATCAGGTGACTTTGTTATACTCGATCATTGGACTTTGTTTTACTCGTCTATGAGGCTTTTTTATACACGATCGGGGGACTTTGTAATCCTCGATCAGGGGACTTTGTCCTACTCGATCAGGGCCCTTTGCTATACTCGACCAGGGGACTTTGTTATACTCGATCAGGAGACTTTGTTAAACTTGGCCTGGAGACTTTGTTATACTCGATCAGGGGACTTTGTTATACTTGGCCTGGAGACTTTGTTATACTCGATCAGGGGATATGTTATACTTGATCAGGGGACTTTGTTTTACTCATCTTGGGGGATTTTTTATACACGATCAGGGGACTTTGTAATCCTCGATCAGGGGACTTTGTCCTACTCGATCAGGGCCCTTTGCAATACTCGACCAGGGGTCTTTGTTATAATCGATCAAGGGACTTTGTTATACTTGATCAGGTTCTATGTTATACTCGATGAGTGGACTTTGTTATACTCGATCACGGGACTATGTTATACTCGACCAGGAGACTTTGTTATACGCGATCAGGGGACTTTTTTATACTCGACCAGAGGACTTTGTTAATCTTGATCAGGGGATATGTTATACTCAATCAGGGGACTTTGTTATACTCAACCAAGGGACTTTGTTATTCTCGAACAGGGGACTTTGTTGTACTCGATCAGGGGACTTTGTTATACTCGATTAGGGGATTTTGTTATACTCGATGAGGGGGCTTTGTTATACTCGACCAGGGGACTTTGCTTTACTCGACCAGGGGACTTTGTTATATTCGATCAGGGGACTTTGTAATACTCGACCAGGAGACTTTTTTATACTTGATCAGGGGACTTTGTCACACTCGACCAGAGGCCTTTGTTATACATGATCGGGGGACTTTGTTATACTCGATCGGTGGACTTTCCTAAATTTGACCAATGGACTTTGCTATACTCGATGAGGGGCCTTTGTTTTACTCGATTAGGGGACTTT
>NW_024739683.1:0-9379 GCF_018991925.1 Homarus americanus | reverse complement strand
TATACTCGATGAGGGGCCTATGTTATACTCGATCAGGGGACTTTGTTATACACAATCAGGGGACTTTGTTTTACTCGATTTGGGGCCTTTGTTATACTCGATCAGGGGACTTTGTTATACACAACCAGGGGACTTTGTTATACTCGATCAGGGGCCTTTGTTATACTCGATTGGAGGACTTTGTTATACTCAATCTGGGGACTTTGTTATACTCGATCAGGGGCCTTTGTTATATTCGATCTGGACTTTGATATACTCGATCAGGGGACTTTGTTATACTCGATCAGGGGCCTTTGTTATATTCGATGAGGAGCCTTTGTTATACTCGATCAGGCGACTTTCTTATACTCGATGAGGGGTCATTGTTGTACTCGATGAGGGGGCTTTGTTGTACTCGATCAGGGGCCATTGTTATACTCGATAAGGGGCCATTGTTATACTCGGTCAGGGGACTTTGTTATACTCGATAAGGGGACTTTGTTATACTCGATGAGGGGCTTTGTTATACTTGATCAGGGGACTTTGTTATACTCGATTAAGGGGACTTTGTTATGCTCGACCAAGGGTCTTTGTTATACTGGATCAGTGGACTTTGTTATACTCTATCAGGGGACTTTGTTATACTCGATGAGGGGCCTTTGTTTTACTCTAACAGGGGACTTTGTTATACTGGATCAGGGGACTTTGTTATACTCGACCAGGGGCCTTTGTTGTAATCGATCAGAGGCCTTTGTTATACTCGATAAGGGGCAGTTGTTATACTCGATTAGGGGACTTTATTATACTCGATCAGGGGACTTTGTTATACCTGATCAGGGCCCTTTGTTATACTCGATGAGGGGACTTTGTTATACTCGATCAGGGGGCTTTGTTATACTTGATCAGGGGACTTTGTTATACTAGATGAGTGGACTTTGTTATACTCGATCAGGGGACTTTAATATACTCGATCAGGGGACTTTGCCTTACTCGATCAGGGAACTTTGTTATCCTCTATCAGGGGACTTTGTTATACTCGATCAGGCATCTTTGTTATACTCGTTCAGGGGGCTTTGTTATACTCGTTCAGGTGACTTTGTTATACTCGATAAGGGGGCTTTGTTATACTCGATAAGGGGCCTTTGTTATACTCGATGAGGGGACTTTGTTATTCTCACTTAGGGGAATTTGTTATACTTGATCAGGAGACTGTTATACTTGATCAGGGGATTTTGTTATACTCGATGAGGGGCTTTGTTATTCTTGATAAGGGGACTTTGTTATACTCGATTAGGGGCCTTTGTTGTACTCGATGAGGGGCCTTTATTGTACTCGATCAAGGGCCTTTGTTGTACTCGATCACGAGACTTTGTTATACGCGATCAGGGGCCTTTATTACACTCGATCAGGAAACTTTGTTATACTCGATAAGGGGCCTTTGTTATACTCGATCAGGGATCTTTGTTATACTCGTTCAGGGGGCTTTGTTATACTCGGTCATGTGACTTTGTTATACTCGATGAGGGGGCTGTGTTATACTGTATCAGGGGACTTTGCTATACTCGATCATGGAAGTTTGTTATACTCGATAAGGGGCCTTTGTTATACTCGATGAGGGGACTTTGTTATACTCGATCAGGGGAATTTGTTATACTCGATCAGGGGACTTTGTTTTACTCGATCAGGGGGCTTTATTATACTCGGTCATGTGACTTTGTTATACTCGATGAGGGGGCTGTGTTATACTCTATGAGGGGACTTTGCTATACTCGATCAGGGAAGTTTGTTATACTCGATAAGGGGCCTTTGTTATACTCGATGAGGGGACTTTGGTATACTCGATCAGGGGAATTTGTTATACTCGATCAGGGGACTTTGTTTTACTCGATCAGGGGACTTTGTTATACTCGATCAGGGGACTTTGTTATAGTTGATCAGGGCAGATTAGTGGACTTTGTTATACTCGATGAGGTACTTTAAAATACTCGATCAGGGGACATTACTATAGTCGATGAGGGGACTTTGTTATACTCGATCAGGGGAATTTGTTATACTCGATCAGGGGCCTTTGTTATACTCGATAAGGGGCCTTTGTTATACTCGATGAGGGGACTTTGTTGTACTCGAACAAGGGAATTTGTTATACTCGATCAGGGGACTTTGTTATACTCGATGAGGGGGCTTTGTTATACTCTATCAGGGGACTTTGTTATACTCGTTCAGGGGAATTTGTTTTCTTCGATCAGGGATCTTTGTTATACTCGTTCCGGGGGCTTTGTTATACTCGATCAGGGGACTTTGTTATACGCGATCAGGAGACTTTCTTATTCTCAATCAGAGGACTTTGTTATACTCGATGAGTGGACTTTGTTATACTCGATCAGGGGAATTTGCTATACCCGATCAGGGGACTTTGTTATACTCGATCAGCGGACTTTGTTATACTCTATCGGGGGACTTTGTTATACTCGATCAGGGATCTTTGTTATACTCTTTCAGGGGGCTTTGTTATTCTCGATTAGGGGAATTTGTTATACTCGATCAGGGGACTTTGTTATACTCGATGAAGGGACTTTGTTATACTCGATCAGGGCCCTTTGTTATACTCGATGAGGGGGCTTTGTTACTACTCGATCAAGTGGCTTTGTTATACTTGATCAGGGGACTTTGTTATACTAGATTAGTGGACTTTGTTATACTCGATAAGGGGACTTTAATATACTCGATGAGGGGGCTTTGTTATACTCGATCAGGGGACTTTGTTATACCCGATTAGGCGACTTTGTTATACTCGATCAGGCGACTTTGTTATACTCGATCAGGGATCTTTGTTCTACTCTATCAGGGGACTTTTGTTATATTCGATCAGGATTCTTTGTTAAGTACTCGTTCAGGGGGCTTTTTATATACCTGTTCAGGTGACTTTTTGTTATACCGGATCAGGGGACTTTTGTTATACCGATCAGGGGCTTTGTTATACCTCGATGAGGGACTTTTGTTATACTCGATGAGGGGACTTTTACATACTCGATGAGGGGGAAGGCTTTATATACTCGATGAGGGGACTTTGTTATACTCGATGAGGGGACTTTAATATACTCGATGAGGGGGCTTTGTTATACTCGATGAGGGGACTTTGTTATACTCGATCAGGGGACTTTGTTATACTCGATCAGGGGAATTTGTTATACTCGATTAGGGGACTTTGTTATACTCGATGAGGGGACTTTGTTATAGTTGATTAGGGCAGATTAGTGGACTTTGTTATACTCGATGAGGGACTTTGTTATACGGGATCAGGGTAATTTGTTATACTAGATCAGTGGCCTTTGTTATACTCGATAAGGGGCCTTTGTTATACTCGATCAGGGGACTTTGTTATACTCGATGAGGGGGCTTTGTTATACTCGATCAGGGGAATTTGCTGTTCTCGATGAGGGGCCTTTGTTATACTCGATGAGGGGACTTTCTTACTCTCGATCAGGGAAATTTGTTATTTTCGATGAGGGGGCGTTGTTATACTCGATCAGTGGACTTTATTATACTCGATCAGTGGAGTTTGTTATACTCGATTTGGGGACTTTGTTATAATCGATCAGGTGACTTTGTTATACTCGATCAGGGGACTTTGTTATACTCGATTAGGGGGTTTTGTTATACTTGATCAGGGGCCTTTGTTGTACTCGATGAGGGGCCTTTGTTATAATTTCCGATAAGGGGACTTTTGTTATACCTCGATAAGGACTTTTTGTTATACTCGATCAGGGAATTTGTTATACTGATCAGGGACTTTGTTATACTCGATCAGGGGACTTTGTTATACTCGATTAGGGAACTTTGTTATACCCGGATCAGGGGACTTTGTTATACTCGATCAGGGACCTTTTGTTATACTCGATCAGGGGACTTTTGCTATGCTTGATGAGGCCTTTGTTATACTCGTTCAGGGGAATTTGTTGTACTTGATCAGGGTACATCAGTGGACTTTGTTATACTCGATCAGGGGACTTTTATATTCTCGATGAGGGGACTTTGCTATACTCGATGAGGGACCTTTGTTATACTCGATCAGGGTCCTTTGTTATACTCGATCAGGGGACTTTGTTATGCTCAATCTGGGGACTTTGTTATGCTCGATCAGTGGCCTTTGTTATACTCGATCGGGGACTTTGTTATACTCGATCAGGGGCCTTTGTTATATTCGATGAGGAGCCTTTGTTATACTCGATCAGGCGACTTTGTTATACTCGATCAGGGGTCATTGTTGTTCTCGATCAGGGGGCTTTGTTGTACCCGATCAGGGGCCATTGATATACTCGATAAGGGGACTTTGTTATACTCGATGAGGGGCTTTGTTATACCTGAACAAGGGACTTTGTTATACTCGATCAGGGGACTTTGTTATGCTCGATCAAGGGGCTTTGTTATACTCGATCAGTCGACTTTGTTATACTCGATCAGGGGACTTTGTTATACTCGACCTGGGGCCTTTGTTGTACTCGATGAGGGGCCTTTGTTGTACTCGATGAGGGGCCTTTGTTATACTCGATAAGGGGCCTTTGTTATACTCGATTAGGGGACTTTGTAATACACGATTAGGGGACTTTGTTATACTTGATCAGGGCCCTTTGTTACACTCGATCAGGGGGCTTTGTTATACTCGAAGAGGGGGCTTTGTTATACTTGATCAGGGGACTTTTATATTCTAGATTAGTGAACTTTGCCTTACTCGATCAGGGAACTTTGTTATACTCTATCAGGGGACTTTGTTATACTCGATCAGGGAACTTTGTTATACTCGTTCAGGGGGCTTTCTTATACTCGATGAGGGGACTTTGTTATACTCGATCAGGAGACTTTCTTATACTCGATGAGGGGACTTTTTATACTCGATCAGTGGAATTTGTTATACTCGATCAGGGGACTTTAATATACTCGATTAGGGGACTTTGCTATACTCGATCATGGGGCTTTGTTATACTCGATAAGGGGCCTTTGTTATACTCGATGAGGGGACTTTGTTATTCTCGATTTGGGGAATTTGTTATTCTTGATCAGGGGACTTTGTTATACTCGATCAGGGGATTTTGTTATACTCGATGAGGGGCTTTGTTATTCTTGATGAGGGGACTTTGTTATACTCGATCAGGGGCCTTTGTTGTACTCGATGAGGGGCCTTTGTTATACTCGATTAGAGGCCTTTATTACACTCGATAAGGGAACTTTGTTATACTTGATAAGGGGATAAGGGGCCTTTGTTATACTCGATCAGGGATCTTTGTTATACTCGTTCAGGGGGCATTGTTATACTCGGTCAGGTGACTTTGTTTTACTCGATGAGGGGGGCTTTGTTATACTCTATTAGGGGACTTTGCTTTACTCTGTCAGGGAAGTTTGTTATACTCTATCAGGGGACTTTGTTATACTCGATCAGGGATCTTTGTTATACTCGTTCTGGGGGCTTTGTTATACTCGGTCAGGTGACAATGTTATACTCGATGAGGGGGCTTTGTTATACTCTATCAGGGGACTTTGTTATACTCGATCAGGGATCTTTGTTATACTCGTTCAGGAGACTTTCTTACACTCGATCAGCGGAGTTTGTTATTTTCGATCAGGGGGCTTTGTTATACTCGATTAGGGGACTTGATCAGGGGACTTTGTTATACGTGATCAGTGGACTTTGTTTTATTCGATCAGGGGACTTTGTTATACTCGATCAGGGGACTTGTTATACTCGATCAGGGGACTTTGTTATACTCGATCAGGGGACTTTGTTATACTCTATCAGGGGACTTTGTTATACTCGATGAGGGGGCTTTATTATACTTGATCAGACGACTTTCTTATACTCGATCACGGGCCTTTGTTGTACTCGATGAGGGGCCTTTGTTATACTCGATAAGGGGCTTTTGTTATACTCGATGAGGGGACTTTTTTATACTCGTTCAGGGGAATTTGTTATACTCCTTCAGGGGAATTTGTTATACTCGATCAGGGGACTTTGTTATACTCGATTAGGGGACTTTGTTATAGTTGATGAGGGCAGATCAGTGGACTTTGTTATACTCGATCAGGGGACTTTAATATACTCGATCAGGGGACTTTGCTATACTCGATGAGGGGCCTATGTTATACTCGATCAGGGGACTTTGTTATACACAATCAGGGGACTTTGTTTTACTCGATTAGGGGCCTTTGTTATACTCGATCAGGGGACTTTGTTATACACAACCAGGGGACTTTGTTATACTCGATCAGGGGCCTTTGTTATACTCGATCGGAGGACTTTGTTATACTCAATCTGGGGACTTTGTTATACTCGATCAGGGGCCTTTGTTATATTCGATCTGGACTTTGATATACTCGATCAGGGGACTTTGTTATACTCGATCAGGGGCCTTTGTTATATTCGATGAGGAGCCTTTGTTATACTCGATCAGGCGACTTTGTTATACTCGATCAGGGGTTATTGTTGTACTCGATCAGGGGGCTTTGTTGTACTCGATCAGGGGCCATTCTTATACTCGATAAGGGGCCATTGTTATACTCGATCAGGGGACTTTGTTATACTCGATAAGGGGACTTTGTTATACTCGATGAGGGGCTTTGTTATACCTGATCAGGGGACTTTATTATACTCGATCAGGG
Source organism: Homarus americanus (assembly GCF_018991925.1). Classification (NCBI taxonomy): domain Eukaryota; kingdom Metazoa; phylum Arthropoda; class Malacostraca; order Decapoda; family Nephropidae; genus Homarus; species Homarus americanus. The sequence continues at coordinate 2,749 of NW_024739683.1, read as the reverse complement.
GACTTTGTTATGCTCGACCAAGGGTCTTTGTTATACCGGAACAGTGGACTTTGTTATACTCTATCAGGGGACTTTGTTATACTCGATGAGGGGCCTTTGTTTTACTCTATCAGGGGACTTTGTTATACTGGATCTGGGGACTTTGTTATACTCGATTAGTTTTCTTTGTTATTCTCGATCAGGGGACTTTGTTATACTCGACCAGGGGCCTTTGTTGTACTCGATCAGGGGCCTTTGTTATACTCGATAAGGGGCAGTTGTTATACTCGATTAGGGGACTTTGTTATACTCGATCATGGGACTTTGTTATACTTGATCCGGGCCCTTTGTTATACTCGATGAGGGGACTTTGTTATACTCGATCAGGGGGCTTTGTTATACTTGATCAGGGGACTTTGTTATACTAGATGAGTGGACTCTGTTATACTCGATCAGGGGACTTTAATATACTCGATCAGGGGACTTTGCCTTACTCGATCAGGGAACTTTGTTATCCTCTATCAGGGGACTTTGTTATACTCGATCAGGCATCTTTGTTATACTCGTTCAGGGGGCTTTGTTATACTCGTTCAGGTGACTTTGTTATAGTCGATAAGGGGGCTTTGTTATACTCGATCAGGGGCCTTTGTTATACTCGATGAGGGGACTTTGTTATTCTCACTTAGGGGAATTTGTTATACTTGATCAGGAGACTGTTATACTTGATCAGGGGATTTTGTTATACTCGATGAGGGGCTTTGTTATTCTTGATGAGGGGACTTTGTTATACTCGATCAGGGGCCTTTGTTGTACTCGATGATCGGCCTTTATTGTACTCGATCAGGGGCCTTTGTTGTACTCGATCACGGGAGTTTGTTATACTCGATCAGGGGCCTTTATTACACTCGATCAGGAAACTTGGTTATACTCGATAAGGGGCCTTTGTTATACTCGATCAGGGATCTTTGTTATACTCGTTCAGGGGGCTTTGTTATACTCGGTCATGTAACTTTGTTATACTCGATGAGGGGGCTGTGTTATACTGTATTAGGGGACTTTGCTATACTCGATCAGGGAAGTTTGTTATACTCGATAAGGGGCCTTTGTTATACTCGATGAGGGGACTTTGTTATACTCGATCAGGGGAATTTGTTATACTCGATCAGGGGACTTTGTTTTACTCGATCAGGGGGCTTTGTTATACTCGGTCATGTGACTTTGTTATACTCGATGAGGGGGCTGTGTTATACTCTATGAGGGGACTTTGCTATACTCGATCAGGGAAGTTTGTTATACTCGATAAGGGGCCTTTGTTATACTCGATGAGGGGACTTTGTTATACTCGATCAGGGGAATTTGTTATACTCGATCAGGGGACTTTGTTTTACTCGATCAGGGGACTTTGTTATACTCGATCAGGGGACTTTGTTATAGTTGATCAGGGCAGATTAGTGGACTTTGTTATACTCGATGAGGTACTTTAAAATACTCGATCAGGGGACATTGCTATAGTCGATGAGGGGACTTTGTTATACTCGATCAGGGGAATTTGTTATACTCGATCAGGGGCCTTTGTTATACTCGATAAGGGGCCTTTGTTATACTCGATGAGGGGACTTTGTTGTACTCGATCAGGGGAATTTGCTATACTCGATCAGGGGACTTTGTTATACTCGATGAGGGGGCTTTGTTATACTCTATCAGGGGACTTTGTTATACTCGTTCAGGGGAATTTGTTTTCTTCGATCAGGGATCTTTGTTATACTCGTTCCGGGGGCTTTGTTATACTCGATCAGGGGACTTTGTTATACGCGATCAGGAGACTTTCTTATTCTCAATCAGAGGACTTTGTTATACTCGATGAGTGGACTTTGTTATACTCGATCAGGGGAATTTGCTATACCCGATCAGGGGAATTTGTTATACTCGATCAGCGGACTTTGTTATACTCTATCAGGGGACTTTGTTATACTCGATCAGGGATCTTTGTTATACTCTTTCAGGGGCCTTTGTTATTCTCGATTAGGGGAATTTGTTATACTCGATAAGGGAACTTTGTTATACTCTATGAGGGGACTTTGTTATACTCGATCAGGGGACTTTGTTATACTCGATCATGGCCCTTTGTTATACTCGATGAGGGGGCTTTGTTACTACTCGATCAAGTGGCTTTGTTATACTTGATCAGGGGACTTTGTTACACTAGATTAGTGGACTTTGTTATACTCGATCAGGGGACTTTAATATACTCGATGAGGGGGCTTTGTTATACTCGATCAGGGGACTTCGTTATACCCGATTAGGCGACTTTGTTATACTCGATCAGGGGACTTTGCTATACTCGATCAGGGATCTTTGTTCTACTCTATCAGGGAACTTTGTTATACTCGATCAGGGATCTTTGTTATACTCGTTCAGGTGGCATTGTTATACTCGTTCAGGTGACTTTGTTATACTCGATCAGGGGACTTTGTTATACTCGATGAGGGGACTTTAATATACTCGATGAGGGGGCTTTGTTATACTCGATGAGGGGACTTTGTTATACTCGATGAGGGGACTTTGTCTATACTCGATGAGGGGGCTTTGATATACTCGATAAGGGGCCTTTGTTATACTCGATCAGGGGAATTTGTTATACTCGATCAGGGACTTTGTTTTACTCGATCCGGGGACTTTGTTATACTCGATCAGGGGACTTTGTTATAGTTGATTAGGGCAGATTAGTGGACTTTGTTATACTCGATGAGGCACTTTAAAATACTCGATC
>NW_024739682.1:0-17904 GCF_018991925.1 Homarus americanus | reverse complement strand
CCCGTCTCACATCTATCACGGGCGGGGATCTGGACCCTGTGTATTTTGACCATGTCTGAACCTGCGACAACAAAAATATCGGAAGAAGTTGAAATTCTAAGGGGAATACCCCAAGGTGACACCATTTCGCCAAAGGTCTTCACAAGGGGCATTATTTAGTTTCCTCCCCAGATGCTTGGCGGTGCCGCTTTGGGCGTGGGGTATATTTCTATTGTATTTGAATTCTTGTATACACTCAGATTTAGATTGTACACTAGGTATTATTAGTGGACGAGGGGCACTGGACAACTCATAATGGGGATATGATAAAGTGAATAAATACCACAGTAATGTACCTCACTTCCTCTCCGCCCCACGAGAGATATAACACAACCAACCAATTTCTCACACTGATGCTTGTCTCTACAGCTGAAAGATTTATACGTGGCGGGTAAGTGTGACTCCAGCACATCCCTCCTCCTGTCTCAGTCTCCTAGAGATCAGGCAGCGACAGAGTTACTCCCCAAGTTTGTGTTGTCTAATAAAAGAGATTTGGTGGATAAGAATATGTTGTTAGTAGGTTATAAAGACTCTTACAAAGGATTCTCAATAAGCCATTGCAAACGACAATGGCCATAGTCTTCTCGTATCATTGTTCTATCTCTCCTAAATTGTTATTGTTGATGGACAAGTGTAAGTACTAACAATGTTACACACTTAATAACCGTAGTTGTTTAAGTGCAGTAATAACATTATAATTCTAACGTCAACAAAATCCTCTTTATCTCGTCACATCTTCACCGGCCCGACTGAGGCGACCCGACCCATCTTCATCAGTTATCTATAAAAAATTATAATGAGCTAATTTGGAAATTTATGTGAGTAGAGTGAGGTGTGCCATGGTCATGATGGTACCAGACCCTCGGTCATTATCAAGGTGGCGATCTTGGCACTCTAATAATCATATTATTGTAATGAAGTGTGATGTAGAAAATACGTAGAGGGAGGGAGGGAGGGAGGCAGGCAGGCAGGCAGGGAGGGAGGGAGGGAGGGAGCCCTGACAGTGAGTGTGCCATCGTGAGTCACACACTGTTGAGGTCCGAGGCACAACAAGTCCTCCCCTCACCCTGGGTAGTGAGAGGGGAAACATTCTTAGATAATAATATTAATTAAGCAGATGAAGATATTAACACAAAAAACATATGGTTTATTTATCTCAGCACAGGACACACACTCATGAGGTCAGACCGCTATAGGACAGCAAGTGAGGTCGTACACTGCTAAAATTTCACGTTCTTTCACTATATTTTGTAATGAAGGAACTGTGTGTCGTGTAAATCATGACAAAGAAAATACAGAGCTAATTATGAGTGGCTCGTGACACGCTACAGGTTCGGTCATGGGAGGATCAGAACACTTCCTCCGGCGGTAACTCTGGCCGTGTGTGTGTGGGTGTGTGACAGGAAGAGACAGACAGAATGAGAGAGAGATACGATCAAGGTCTGGTCAGGTGGTATAAACATATTGGGAATAAAAAAAAATGGATGAAAAGGATGAGTGAAAAGAGTGTTGGGTGAGTCAGAGGTGGATGATTGACGGGTGAGAGATAAACAAAACCTATGGAATAACGAGATACAGGAAACACTAATACTGAAGGGCTGGACTAACTTCTTCTACATACTTATATTATCATTTACTCTTTTGTTTTCTCACACCATTTATTTCCTATACCAGAGTGATGTTCTCTTTAAATCACTGTGACTGATAATCATTCTCTGACATCCTTGTTGTGGTGGCCAAGTGGTTTCTATATCTGCCTCTATGTCTAGGAGAGTAAGGAGTGACCTCAGTTCGATCCCACTCTCCCAAGAAAGGAATTATCAGTCTTCCACTCATAGACACATAGTCTTTGTAAACGATGTTGTTGGTTCATCTCTTGCGTTCTTTAAACTTCCTTTTTATTGCCTCTATAAGCCTTCTTCCTTTTATCATTCCCTAACACTTGTATATCCTTCTCTTCTCCTCTCTCTCTCACACACTGACACGCGCACGCACACACGCACAGGCACGCACACACACACACAAACACACACACACACACAAAATGGTTGTAACAAAGTCATCTTTGCATTTAGGCGAGTTATGATTCAATTATATTTTATCTACTACAAAAGTGGAACTGGTAACAGGATCCGTTTATCAAGCTTCACTATCGCTTCTAGGAATTCTTAACTTGCATGTGTATTTGTTTTGTTTATATAAGTCTATCTACAGCAGTAGCGCAGAAATAACCTATTTTTCCACATTTAAATTGTTCATGATATATTTCTTCTACTAACTTAATTTATTATATTCACAGTGTAGTTACGAGTTAATCAATTGAGGTTAAGAAAAAGATGAGTTTTCTCCGAGGCGGGATAAAAGAAAAGCGATTTAAGATTACCAAATACAGTATAACGTGATATTGATTTGATAAACTCCCAGTTTGAGCAACAACAGTGATGAAGACATAATGGTTTCCTCCTCACCGTCAGGGATGAGGGAGCAGAACAACGCTGACGACAACAAAAACTATATGAAGAACCTCCCTAGTTTTTTTGACAACCTTAAAGTTTATAGTTATAGTCTACTACTCGTCTCTCTCCCTCTCTCGCTTTCTACCTCTACCTCTCTCTCTCTCTCTCTCTCTCTACCTCTCTACCTCTCTCTCTACCTCTCGAGTAAAACATACCAAACTTGCACTTAGCTACAGAGGGAGCCATAACTGACGGGGCATTAAGGAAGGGTTGGCAAAGCAGTGGACGGGAGTTGGCAGGGTGATAGCTTGAGTGTGTCAGGGAGTGTGTTTATACCTCCTGTTGGTGGGTGGTGGGGGTGGAAGGTTGAGGGAGGGGTTGGATGGTGAGGGGTCGAGTGCTGAAGGAGCGGGACCAGTATGGCAATAGAGCTGCGCCACTTCATCGACTACACTGACCTGACAGTTATGGAAGAGAGCCAAGAAGGGGGAGTAGAGGGCCAAGGGAGGGAGTAGAGGGCCAAGGGAGGGAGTAGAGGGCCAAGAAGGGGGAGTAGAGGGCCAAGGGAGGGAGTAGAGGGCCAATAAGGGGGAGTAGAGGGCCAATAAGGGGGAGTAGAGGGCCAATAAGGGGGAGTAAAGGGCCAAGGGAGGGAGTAGAGGGTCAAGAGGAGGAGTAGAGGGCCAAGTGAGGGAGGAGGAGCAGGATAAGAAGAGAGACAAGATGAGGGAGGAGACCGAGAGAGGCTTCATACTTCCTAGTTCATCACTGATAGTTACAGTAGCTGCCTCTCGCTCATATATAGAACTTACCGAGTTAATAAGACGCGTCTCGTGTGGCCCAACAAGACATATTGGGAGACACAGGTCAGTCAAGTGATTTTTTAATGTGAGTCATCTTGGCGGGTTCATGTGGTAGAAGGGTTCTGAGATCACGTGGAGAGTTAGGTTATGGTATTAATATACGGGCTAACGAAGCTGCCAGGACCGGCCCTATATTTTGGCAGAATCCGATCATATACGGGATGACATGTGCTAATTTCTATTGACCCTTAATGACGGCCGCTTCTGTGCTACCTGGTGCTCCCTACTCTCACGCTAATCTAATGCTGAAGCCAATACCTCATGCGCTAGGTCTTTCTTATTCTGTATTATTATTATCCTTATGTAGGCTGCCCCATGAAGTGTCCCCTCACCTCTGTGAACAAGGATCAAGGTGTAACATGAAGAGAGTTTAAGCCAACAGCTGTAAGACCAACAAGATATATGTATGTATAATATAATGGTTGCCCCTCGTGTAACGAGGATGGCCGGCCCAAGGGCCACCTAGGGGTGAATTGGTTAACGTGTAGAAGCTGTCGCCAATACAACAACCACAACCTACTGTAAGTTAACGAGTTGCATGTCTCAGTGTTAATGAATAGTCCGAGAAGACCAGACAACTCGCCAACTGCACTGGCTAGTCATTACTGATTAACATCCAGGTTCCCAATTACTGCTGGGTAGACAGGGGCAAATGGCGTAAAGAAACTCGTCCATAGTTTCACCCAGCCCGGGGATCGAACCCGGGTCCGCTCGCTTGCGAGGCGGGCATGCTCGCCACTGTACATACATGCATACATTACATACATACATCTATACATACATACATACATCTATCTATACAGACATACATACATCTATCTGTACATACATACATACATACATCTATACATACATACATCAATAAACATTCGTGGGGTGGGGGTGACTGGGGAGTGGGATAGAAAGGGGGAGACTCGACCTATAATTTTCCTCCTCCTGTCCGTCTGTAGGGTTAGGTGGCTATGGAGACGATATAATCAGCTCAAGACTCATAAATTGTAGCCAAACTTTACCATTGGTGGGAAGTCTATTACTGTAAGACCAATTAGGTGTCTAGTAACGAGGTTTATATGGGTTATATTAAGCTGGTGTATTGACCCTTAGTTTATTATTATTATTATTGTTAGTAGTAGGTAGTAACGCTGTTATTGTTGTTATTATTATTATTATTATTATTATTATTATTATTATTATTATTATTATTATTATTATTATTATTTCTATTATTATTATTATTGACGATATAATAATAATAATAATAATAATAATAATAATAATAATAATAATAATAATGATAATAATAATGTGTTGAAGTGTGGTAGTGTAATGGAGTGTGGTAGAGTGCTATGGAAAGTGTGTAGAATATGCTGAGTGTGGTGGAGCGTGTTAGTGCGTGGCAGTGTGTGATTGAGTGTGGAGGACTGTGGCAGAGTTTTATAGAGTGTTGTGGAGAGTGATGGAGTGGTGTGGAGTAGTGTGGATTGTGGTGGAACGTGGTGGACTGTAGTGGAGATTGATGGAGTGGTGTGGAGTGTCGGAGATTGTGGTGGATTGTGGTGGAATGTGGTGGAGTGTAGTGGAGATTGATGGAGTGGTGTGGAGTGTCGGAGATTGTGGTTGGATTGTGGTGGAATGTGGTGGAGTGTAGTGGAGATTGATGGAGTGGTGTGGAGTGTCGGAGATTGTGGTGGATTGTGGTGGATTGTGGTGGAATGTGTCCTACCATCCATAAATGATTGTACTGGCGTGGTTGGAGGGCGTTTGACACCCTACTTCTCCTTCCTAATTACATATATTGGTATAACCTCCCCTTACCCCCTACCCCCTTCCCCTACCCCCTTCCCCTTACCCCCTTCCCCTTACCCCCTTCCCCTTACCCCCTTCCCTTCCCACCCCCTCCCCTTGCCCCTCCCACCCTCTTCCCTACTCCCCTTCCCTACTCCCCCTTCCCTCCCTGCTCCTACCTCCTCTCCCTCCCCCTTCCTCTTACTCCCTTCCCCTACCCCCTTCCCCTACTCCCCTTCCCCCACCCCCCACCCTCCCCTTACCCCTTTACCAGTGTGACGAAGCCCAGTCTTACCACTTAGGCCTATACCACTGTAATCACCACCATCTTACTACCACCTACCACTGCAACAACTACCATTACATGTATGTATGTATGTATGTATGTATGTATGTATGTATGTCAGATGTATGTATGTATGTATGTATGTATGTATGTACGTATGTATGTATGTATGTATGTATGTATGTTTTCCTGTCTCTGTATACTAGCCAATGAGGGTCTTCCCGTTACTACCTGCTGTGTGCTGTTCTTCCCGTTGGTGTTAATTAGAAGGCAGAGCTATATGGTACACCTGAGACCTACCTGTACAGTGTAGTGTTCACTAGGGGGCCGCTTCACACCTGTACCAATCACTATATAGCCTCTTGTTTATGGTGTATAATGTGCACTATACTTTTGCCTATCCACACTATACCAAGAATGGGACAGAAGCGTTGTTGGTGGTGGGGAAGGAAGGAAGGAAGGAAGGAAGGATCTTTCATTGAATATTTTAATAGCGGTATTGGTCTATTGAGTCAAGTAATGTAACGACAGTGTGATAGTCAATCATTCTGTCAAACCTTACCTAACTTAACCTAACCTAACCTAACCCAACCTAACGTAATCTAACCTAACCCAACCAAATGATCTGTCCAGGTATTTTCTTGGCAGTTAAAAGAAGAATAAAAAAAACGAAAAAAAAGAATAAACTAGGAAATAACAGTAACTCATATAAGCGTTTATAAGAATATTAATCCCTCAAGCGGCAGCGGTATTGCATTCTGGAAAGACGCCGCTCAAGGTGCATATAAATACCGGGTAATGTTGCAAGACAGGAAGCAACACAGAGGAAATTGTTATTAAATATGAATGAATGAATGAATGAATGAATGGTTATGAAAGAATAGTGAAAGATGGAAGACATTTGATGAAAACTTGAAGGTGATTTGCACCGAAGGAAGGAGAGATGCTGTGGGTATTATCGCCAACTCAACGAATACATTTTCACGGGATGTAAATTGGCTGAGATGAAAACTGAAGGAATTGTTAAAATGCTGAGATGTGGTCGGGTCGGGTTGGGTTGGCTTGGGTTAGGTTGGGTTAGGTTAAGTTAGAAGTAAGCTTACCACTACCGCAGCTAAATGTATAAGACGTTTTTCTTAAGCTGCCTCCCCCCCCCCAAAAAAAATGGTCACCTAATTTCAGTAAAGCTTGACGCATTCACAGAGACACAACTTCAGACAGTGATTCAATTATATACTTAATTACTTTTTAAGTGAAGGTGACAGGCCATGCAGCTTCCTCACCTCCCCTCTCTCCCCGTCAACCCCTCACCTCCTTCCCCTCCCCCTCCTTCCCCTTCCCCTCCCTCACCTCCTTCCCCCCCTTGATCCCCCACCTTACTTAATTGCCACCCGTTTGTTCCACGTGTCCTCCTCCTCGTTCCCAACATCGATTGTTCCACTAACCCCCCCCCAAGCCCCCCACCCCCCCAGGCCCCCCTCCCCCCCTCCCCCCGATCATCATCATGTGCAACAACAGCTGTCTCCAAAATCCGCATGGGAAATCATTTGTCTTGTCTCGTGTGTGTGTGTGTGTGTGTGTGTGTGTGTGTGTGTGTGCGTGTGTGTGTGTGTGTGTGTGTGGACGCCCGCACCCCATCCTTCTCCTGCTGGCCCTCTGGGTTTTCCTCCTTCACCCTTCCAGAAGCTTTTCCTCTTCTTCTTCCTCCCTACATGGTTCCTCCTCCTCTCCCTTGTCATATACCTTACCACTCCTTCCATCACCCTTGTCACCCCTTTATCCATGTCTCATTGTCATAATTCTTCCTCCTTCCTTATTCTCCCTTCTTCCCTCTCTAATATTCCCCCATTTCTTTTCTCATAGTTCTTCCCTCCTTTACAATTACTCTTTTCCTTCCGTACCTCCGAATTTAATACCTTTTTTTTTGTCTTGACTTGACCTGACCTGACCTCCTAGTTTACTGCCGTCCGTAACATGCTTTCCTTATTTTATGGCACTCCTATGGTCATGGTGCCCCTCTGTTCATGGCACCCCGCACCCCCTCTGTTCATGGCACCCCCTCTGTTCATGGCCGCCTCCTTCCTCAGTGCCTCCTACACGCCCCCTCCTCTCCCCCCCTCCCCTCCACCCCACCCCCTCCCCACCCCTTACCCAACAACCTAACCTAACAAAATATGTATATATGATATATTGTAGTATAATTATCTCCCCGATAAAGTGGGACCTCAAGTCGTCATTTAGTTACTTTTAGTCAGTTGTGGTGAACTGAAGGGGGATAAGTGTGACCTTTTCCCTCCTTTTTCCTTCCTACCTTCCCCTTCCCCACTTCTCGACCTTTTTACCCACCCCCCTTCCCCTCCCCCTGCCTCCCTCCCCTTTCCCCTGCTTCACCTCTTCTCCCTCCCCCTGATACAGACACCAGACACTTATTAAATAGATTATATTTGTTGATCACGTTTAGCTGGTCTTGAGTTTACCTCCCCACCTGGTCTTGAGTTTACCTCCCCACCTGGTCTTGAGTTTACCTCCTCACCTGGTCTTGAGTTTACCTCCCCACCTGGTCTTGAGTTTACCTCCTCACCTGGTCTTGAGTTTACCTCCCCACCTGGTCTTGAGTTTACCGCCCCACCTGGTCTTGAGTTTACCTCCCCACCTGGTCTCTGAGCCTACCTCCCTCACCTGGTCTTGAGTTTTGCCCTCCCCACCTGGTCTTGAGTTTACCTCCCCACCTGGTCTTGAGTTTACCTCTCACCTGGTCTTGAGTTTACCTCCCCCACCTGGCCTGAGTTTACCCCACGGTCTTGAGTTTGCACCTCGTTCTGGTCTTGAGTTTACCTCCCACCTGGTCTTGAGAGGCCACCTCCCCACCTGGTCTTGAGTTTGCCTCCCTCACCTAGTCTTGAGTTTACCTCCCCACCTGGCCTCCTGAGCTTACCTCCTCACTACAATCTTGAGTTTACCTCCCACCTGGTCTTGGAGCTTGCTACCTCCCACCTGGTCTTGAGTTTACCTCCCTCACCTTTAGTCCTTTAGCCACCTCCCGCCCTGGTCCTGAGCCTTACCTCCCTCACCTGGTCTGAGCCATACCTCCCCCACCTACCCCAGAGTTTACCTCCTCACCTGGTCTTGGAGTTTACCTCCCCACCTGGTCTTGAGTCACCTCCTCACCTCTGGTCTTGAGTTTACCTCACCTGGTCTTGAGTTTACCTCCCTACCTGGTCTTGAGTTTACCTCCCACCTGGTCTTGAGCTACTCTCACCTGGTCTTGAGAGTTTACCTCTCACCTGGTTCCTGAGTTTACTTCCTCCCCTACCTGGTCTTGAGTTTACCCCACCGGCCTCTGAGCCACCCTCCTCACCTGGTCTTGAGCTTACCCCACCTGTCTTGAGTTTACCCTCCTCACCTGGTCTTGAGTTTACCTCACCACCTGGTCTTGGAGTTTTTACCTCACCTGGTCTTGAGTTTACCTCCCTCACCTGGTCTTATTTACTCTCACTGCCTGGTCTTGAGTTTACCTCCTCACCTGGTCTTGAGTTTACCTCCTCACCTGGTCTTGAGTTTACCTCCTCACCTGGTCTTGAGTTTACCTCCTCACCTGGTCTTGAGTTTACCTCCCCACCTGGTCTTGAGTTTACCTCCCCACCAGTGAAGTGTCTGGCTTGGTGGCGGCTGCTTGAGGGAGATAACACTTCTTTTGGTTTTAAGACTTTCAGTTTATGAGATATCTGGGTGGGTGGGTTGGTGGGTTAGTGGGTCGGTGGGTTGGTGGGTTAGTGGGTTAGTGGGTGTTGAAGTGGTCTGGTATTGTTATTAATCGTCACTTCAACCTATACACTACCTATTAATACGAGATAAAATGCCCTCTGCAAAATCCCCTCTACAAAATGCCCTCTACATAATGCCTTCTACGAAATGCCCTCTACATAATGCCCACTACATAATGCCCTCTACATAATGTCTTCTACAAAATCCCCTCTACAAAATGTCTTCTACATAATGCCCTCTACAAAATGTCTTCTACATAATGCCCTCTGCAAAATGCCCTCTACCATACGTCCTCTACATGACGCTTAAGCTCTGGGAATTAGGTCATATAAATATCCGTGTTCTGGATAATAAGCTTCTTTAAACCAACGCTTTACTGTCTCTTGAGGGAAGGGGGGGGGCACGGGGGGGGGGGCTGGATGTGATAATGAGGTAGAGAAGTGTCTCTCTCTTGTCTCTACAGGCGTCGTAATACACTCGTTATCCTGTAGAGAGAACTGGGAGAAGCTGTCGTGTTTATTGTTAGCGTGTTAGATTAGGTTAGATTAGGTTAGGTCAGGTTAGGTTAGGTTAGGTTAGGTTAGGATAATGAGTGTTTTAACCCTTAACCAAACAGTAAATACCCAACCTTGTCTAGATAAACATTTGGTTACGTCTAATTTAACATATTTTCAAGTTATTTCAGTTTAATCTTGAAGAAACTCGTATATAAACATGACAGTATATTTACATTATTCCTTAAATTAATATATACTCAGGTGTCGTGATGTAGTGTGAGTTAAGACAGTTGGGCCAGAGATAGTAATTCCCATGGGCAATATATGCCAGGGTAGGCCAGGCCTGGTCGGGGCAGATTCACATTTCCCCAGAAGCCATTATCGCGAGTGACCTTATCTCGTGGCTGGGGCCTGGCGCACAGTATAAGATTCACTCACAATTTCCTCGACGCCTCCAGTACGAGAATATATCCGTGATTCAGCGTTTAGTTGGTTGTGTTTAGTTGTGGTGTGGTGTTAGCTGTGGTGTGTGTTTAGCTGTGGTGTGTGGTGTGTGAGGTGTGGTGGTGTGCTTAGCTGTGGTGGTGTTGTGTTAGCTGTGGTGTTGTGATGTGTTAGCTGTGGTGGTGTGTTTAGCTGTGGTTTTGTGTTAGTGGTGGTGTTGTGTTTAGCTGTAGTGTTGTTTTCGTTGAGGTGTTGTGTTAGCTGTGGTGTTGTGTTAGTTGAGGTGTTGTGTTTTGCTGAGGTGTTGTGTTAGCTGAGGTGTTGTGTTAGCTGAGGTGTTGTGTTAGCTGTGGTGTTGTGTTAGCTGTGGTGTTGTGTTAGCTGATCAGTGGTAGAGGCGCACAGAGTGTGGAGGGGGTGAGTGAGTGACATGGTGCACTACCTCCCCCTGGGCACATTCTATTACCACTAGTGCCCCCGACACACGCCTTGATGGTTCCTCAGGGGCGAGTTAACGACCACACCCGCTCTCTCTCTCTCTCTCTCTCTCTCTCTCTCTCTCTCTCATATCCCCACCTTCTTCCCTCCTCCTCACCCTCTCTTTCTCTACACTTAGGTTGTTATGAAGATAGCGGAGGAGGGGAGGTGGAGACGGCCTGAGGGACAACACCAGTGAGGAAGGCAAAGAGAGTGTGTCTGTGTGTGTGTGTGTGTGTGTGTTAGGCCAGGTTAACACACTCTTAATGCAGGCACAGCGACCTACCTCACCTTACCTTGGGGGCACTCTAAAGGCTCCTACGTTATATATATATTTTTTTTTCCTTTTAAATGGAGATGTTGAGGACGCCCCCTTTACTCCCCCTACATCCCCCCTTACCTCCCCTACATCCCCCCTTACCCCCCTACATCCCCCCTTACCCCCTACACCCCCTAGACGAGTTCACTTAAGCTATGGTACCAAGATGGCGACAAGAATGGTGCCTTAGGTTGTGCCGCGAAAGACACTGTAACAAAGATTATTTATTTATTTATTTATTTATTTATTTATTTATTTATTTATTTATTTGTTTATTTATTTGTTTCGTTGTTTAATTTTGTTAGTCTCTGTGTTAAGGGGATAAGTTAATTTACTAATCTTTGTTCTCAATATCGATCCACCACCACCACACTACGCTGGCTGGATACACGATAAAGGGCCCGAATTGCAGATCAATGTGGCTCCAATACTAATAGGCCCCACCTTATACCCAGCCATTAAGACGGTCTCTATATCCATTAAGACCGTGGACCACCATTTGACTAGTGAGAAAGCCAGTGGGGGAGTTATGAAGGATTAATCTGCGGTAGAAAATATTTCTCCGATAAGTTGATGTTGATAAATCGTTGATGATAAATTGACGATAATGTAGAGATGTTGTGGGTAGCCTTCCCTCGTTTAGTCTATCGTTCTAACTGATCTGATATGGGAGAGGGGGAAGGAAGGGGGAGGGGGAAGGAAGGGGAAGGGGGAAAGGAAGGGAAAGGAAGGGGAAGGGGGAAAGGAATGGGGAGACGGAATGGGAGGAAGGGGGGTGTTTGTGTATTTTGACGTGTTCTTTCAGTAAGTGTTATGAGTGGCTGTGTTTACCTCGGTGCGGTAGGGGGAAGAATGGGGTGGGGGATGTATTCTGTTCCTCTTATGTTTGTTATTGATAGTTGTTGTTATCTATAGTATTGAGGATGAAATAATAACTTGGTAGAGGTCATGTACTTGTTTTTAAAGGTTTGTTGGTTACCTGTTTTGTTTACTACCTGTCGAGCCTAATTATCTATATGCCTTTACCACCTGTCTCATAACATCTGTCGAATCTTAAACCTTCACCACCTATCTCACACACCACCTGTATAGCCACACCATTTGTCCTACACATCCACCTACCTGCTTCACTCCACCCCACCCACCCACTCGCCAAACTCCATCCCACCCCACCCCACCCCACCCCACCCCACCCCACCCCACCCCACCCTGCCACTCAACTATGATAAACACGGGTCTTGACAGCATGTAACGATGTCAAGTAATATTGTCATGACACTTGTGGCTTCAGTAAACATTGAGTCTCGTTCCCTCGGGTTTGTACACAACGACCTGCTATTTGTTGGGGGCATCCGTCACTGTCATGGGGACCACCTGGCAGTCTGAGGGAACGTTATCACCTGCTGACCTGGAGGGATAAATTCCACCACCTGACAACAACAGTAAGAGGGATTTAATGAAGTAACTAACATCACCTGACAACACCACCTGACAACACCAGCAGGAGGAGGAGGAGGAGGAGGAGGATGGAAATAACTTACCAACATCACTTGATAACAGTTGGGAGGGAAGAGAGCATAATACAGGTGTTTAACTCCCACCTGGAGAGAGAGAGAGAGAGAGAGAGAGAGACTGGACTATAGTGAATAAAGATGAGAGAATGGAAGGTTAAATGGAAAAATAAAGAGGAAAAAATGAGAGGAGGAGGAGGAGGAGGAGGAGGAAATACAAGATGATGAAGGGTTTAAAATGACCCACTTATGACTTCACTCCACCTGGTAGATTGACTTGAGGCAACACGGGGTGGAAGACGTCATCATCTCCACTGTCCTCTTGATGTCTTACTCCGTGTGACCTCGTGTGACCCCCGTGTACCCCGTGACCCCCGTGTATGACCCCGTGTGACGACGTTAAGTGAGCGTCTCTGAGTGGCTCTTCATCCGAGCACTCTCGTCCGTAAGTACCAAGGAGACCAGACTCTTTAAGTGACCAATACAGACTCTCTTCAGTGGATCAAGGTTAGGTTAGGTTAGGTTAGGTTAGTTTAGGTTAGGTTAGGTTAGGTTAGGTTGGGTTGGGTTAGGTTACGTTTGGTTAAGTTAGGTTGAGTTAGGTTAGGTTCTAAATATTACCAAAAAAAAAATAGGAGCCACCATACTTGGATTTTATTTTAACGATGGTGTAAAACAAAATAGCATCACCGTGCGCTACTAGCATTGAGGAAGGTGTGAGATGGTGGTAGTGGTGGTGGTAGTGATGGTGGTGGTGGTAGTGGTGGTGGTGATGGTGGTGGTGGTAGTGGTGGTGGTGATGGTAGTTACTAGCAAGAAGTAAATTGGACAGTTTTACCTTCATTAGCTTTTAGAGTCTAGCTACATTTTACACCTAATGCCAGGGTGAAGGAAAAAAAAAGCTTTTCTTTTTAGGTTCAGCTTAAAAGTTGTACCTCGTGCGTTTCTTCCTATTTGTAAGCTTGACAGTTTTACCTGAAGGTTTTCGTTGTAGTCTAAGCTTAAAATTTTACCTCAAGCTTTAAATGAATAAGCTTAGCCTCTAGATGAGTATAGTGATAATAGCATAATAGCACTAGTTACAATAGTTTGGATCACCGCTATTGTCCTCGTGAAGACCGCAATCATTGTCCTCGTGAAGACCAGTATTATTTTCCTCGTGAAGACTGCTATCATTGTCCTCGTGAAGACTGCTATCATTGTCTTCGTGAAGACTGCTATCATTGTCCTCGTGAAGACCTCTATCATTGTCCTAGTGAAGACCACTATCATTGTCCTCGTGAAGACCTCTATCATTGTCCTCGTGAAGACCACTATCATTGTCCTCGTGAAGACCACTATCATTGTCCTCGTGAAGACCTCTATCATTGTCCTCGTGAAGACCACTATCATTGTCCTCGTGAAGACTACTATCATTGTCCTCGTGAAGACCACCATCATTGTCCTCGTGAAGACTACTATCATTGTCCTCGTGAAGACCACTATCATTGTCCTCGTGAAGGCCCACTATCATTGTCCTCGTGAAGACTACTATGTGTTGTCCTCGTGAAGACCACTATCATTGTCCTCATGAAACTGCTATCATTGTCCTCGTGAAGACCACTATCATTGTCCTCGTGAGGCTACTATCATTGTCTCATTGACCTGTCCATTGTCCTCGTAAAGACCTCTATCCTTGTCTCGTGAGGAGCCTATCATTGTCCTCGTGAAGACTGCTATCATTGTCCTCGTAGAGACCTCTATCATTGTCCTCGTAGAAGACCACTATCATTGTCCTCGTGAGCCACTATCATTGTCCTCGTGAAGACCGCAATCATTGTCCTCGTGAAGACCAGTATTATTTTCCTCGTGAAGACTGCTATCATTGTCCTCGTGAAGACTGCTATCATTGTCTTCGTGAAGACTGCTATCATTGTCCTCGTGAAGACTGCTATCATTGTCCTCGTGAAGACCTCTATCATTGTCCTCGTGAAGACCACTATCATTGTCCTCGTGAAGACCTCTATCATTGTCCTCGTGAAGACCGCTATCATTGTCCTCGTGAAGACCACTATCATTGTCCTCGTGAAGACCGCTATCATTGTCCTCGTGAAGACCTCTATCATTGTCCTCGTGAAGACCGCTATCATTGTCCTCGTGAAGACCTCTATCATTGTCCTCGTGAAGACCGCTATCATTGTCCTCGTGAAGACCGCTATCATTGTCCTCGTGAAGACCGCTATCATTGTCCTCGTAGAGGAGCCACTATCATTGTCCTCGTGAAGACCCGCTATCATTGTCCTCGTGAAGACCGCTATCATTGTCCTCGTAAAGACCACTATCATTGTCCTCGTGAAGACTGCTATCATTGTCCTCGTGAAGACCGCTATCATTGTCTCGTGAAGACCGCTATCATTGTCCTCGTGAAGACCGCTATCATTGTCCTCGTGAAGACCGCTATCATTGTCCTCGTGAAGACGCTATCATTGTCCTCGTGAAGACCACTATCATTGTCCTCGTGAAAGACCGCTATCATTGTCCTCGTGAAGACCGCTATCATTGTCCTCGTGAAGACCACTATCATTGTCCTCGTGAAGACCGCTATCATTGTCCTCGTGAAGACCGGTATCATTGTCCTCGTGAAGACTGCTATCATTGTCCTCGTGAAGACCGCTATCATTGTCCTCGTCATTCTTGTCGTGGTAATTATCACGACGACGCAATATTTCTTAATTTTATACATAATTGCACCATAACTCAAAAATATTCAACACGCCATTGTATTTCGTCGCCACGTTGCTCATTAAAACTCAAAACTCTCTCTCTCTCTCTCTCTCTCTCTCTCTCTCTCTCTCTCTCTCTCTCTCTAAGATTCACAATAACGAGGTCTTACACATTCCTAGGTGTAGTTTAGGTTAGGTGAGGAGTTTATAAGTATTTTTTCCCTTGTACTTCCTTTGTTATAGTGCCATAAAAACAACCTTTTTTTTCCCCTTGATAAATTTCCTTTCTCAGTGTGTGTGTGTGTGTGTGTGTGTGTGTGTGTGTGTGTGTGTGTTATGATCTTTGTATGTTTTGGTGTTTGTTTAGATTTGTGTATTTTTTTTTGCTGTTTAGGTGTGTGTTTGTTTGTTTAGGTGTTTGTCTGTGTGATCAAAGGTCAGGCTCATTGGTTAAGGTCACCACTAAAGGTCAAAGATCACGACTTTTAAAAAGGTTAAAACTCACATGTCTTTAGCTTCACTTTTTTTTTTACATACAGACCAAAATAAACACAATAATACGTCATTACCTACGTTAATGAGGCGTAGTTGACCCTTGACCCGGGATGACTAAAGAATCTTGAGTGTCCGGATAAAAAAAAAGATTATCCGGCTCAGGTTAAAAATACTCTATTGGGTTTTATTTACTAATTGGATTACCCAGGGTACATCAACTCGTAAATATGGTCTTTAAGTGACACTATCATATTTGGCTATCGTGAGTGAGATAGAGCCATTTATAACAGAATTATGAGGAGGGTAGACGATGATGATGAAGTGGCAAAGATAAACTGACAAACAATTTACGTTTTTCTTCCGGTTTATTTATATAATTAATATCCGATTTTATTTTAGTAACACAAATGGTCTCGTATAGTTATTTTAAGATGAATTTGTAATCCTTTTTGTAGGAATTTGTAATATTTTATGTAGTCTTTTAATCTTACCGGAATATTGGGGTCCATACAGAGGCTGGGACAAGGGAAACGATGGATATGAACTCAATCATCTCGAGGGCCACTCTGGAGCTCATACTCGAACATAATGTTGATAAGATACTCAAGTTCACTTCCACGTTAAGCCATCTTTATCCTCGCTGTATTAATTAACACTTATTGACGTGTATTATGTAAATTGCAACACTGAAAATACCACTAGTTTTACGGCCTATCAATTTTTTTATAAACTTTTTTGTTGTTTTTGTTGTCAGGCCTCTGGTGAGTGATCCTCCTCCTCCTCCTTCTCCTCCTGTCTTTAATTATGAAACTCTTGATTATGATAATGAGCTGCATATCAGATTTTAGTACACATTACCATTTTATATTGCTCGCCTCATTTACATATTGAATCAAGCTTTATGGATTTGTTGTTGTATTTTCGTTGATTTTTTTTGTTTTTTGTTTTTTGTGGATTTTTTGTTTTAGTGGATTTTTTTTTGTTTTTTGTGTTTTTTGTTGTTTTTAGTGGATTTTGTGTTTTTTTGTGGCTTTTTTGTTGTTTTTAGTGGATTTTTTGTTGTTTTTTGTGGATTTTTTGTTGTTTTTTGTGTGAGTTTGTTTGTTATTCCCCTCGGCCCAGAGAGGAGGAGTCATATCGGTGTGTTTCTGCGTCTGTCTGCCTGTCTGTGTGTCGCTCCGTTTGTAATCACGATCGACGATAATTTGCTTCTTCTCCAGCGATCAACTTCATCTCTTGTTAATAGTTCTTTACTGATGCAGTGGCTGAATGGATAGTCTTCGCCTCTTATCTTAAGGGTCGTTGATTCGTGCTGGGCGCCTCTAGTCGACCCAGCTGTGAGTTGGTGTCTAATTTTAAAAGTTTGGAAAGAGAAGGTGGTCGTGTACACTGTCGCTACACAGATGACCAGTCCTACAGCGCACACACACACACACACACACATGTACACACACACGTACACAACACCAGACGCTCATAAAGTCTTGGCTAGTGTGAAGTGATGGTCGCTGGGCAGCTTTTTGTGTGGGTGTGCTTCTACAATTCCTTTACCAAACTTTTTTATTACTCGACGTCTCTCGCCTCTACAAACTGCGGACTATATCGACAAGCGATTTCCAATAGCATGTTTATGTGATCTGTATCTGAGGCGGGGAAGAATTTTTGTATGACCCTCAAACTATAGTGAAGGTTAAGGTGTGTGTGTGTGTGTGTGTGTGTGTGTGTGTGTGTGTGTGTGTGTGTGTGACCATTTCTCAGCCGAATAATTAAGCAAATTGTCTTTAGTCGTCGTTAGTGTAAATTGCATAAGATGCTAAGCTAAATTTCCTAAGACTTTTTCACTTGTTGTTTTTTACCTTTACTAATTAAATGATTTAGTGGTTGTTAATTATCCGATATAGTAGATAGTGTTTCCTCCTGACTGTTGTGTTGAAGGTGGTGATGTGGAGGTGGTGGTGGTGTAGGTTGTTGTGTTGTAGCTTTTTGGATGTTGTGATGATGGTTATTGTGTATAGGCCTATATAATTTTTGTCAACCTACGAAAGACATACACGAGGCAATTTAAGGATGACCGTATTATTGTGTTAGTTGTCCATTCCTGGTGCATGTTGCTGGTGCCCGGCCAAGCCTCCAACAGCCCGCACTAAGCCTAGCAGCCCCCACCATTAAAGGAGACGGTCCAATTAAGGTCGTTGGTTCATTACCCAACAGTGTTAGGTGCCGTAAAAGGAGTTTCGGCTCCCGTGAAATTGTTTCCTGAGAATT
>NW_024739681.1:0-16289 GCF_018991925.1 Homarus americanus | reverse complement strand
GACAATAAAAGCAGTTCTAGACTCTACTATATTTCACACAAAGCCTGTTCAACGACCTTATGGCGCCATGAACCTCTAATGGGGACAACCCGTGCCGCTTAGGTGATCAGAGTAACGTTTTTCCAAATCCGGCTTCGACACACGTGGATCCATATATATTTCATTAGCCCAATAAAGCACGCGGACTTCTACATATAATCAACATCTCACCCCACCAGGATTTGAACCCACGATCTTATAATTGTGACCGTGGAACGCTACCTCTGGGACACTAGGACAATAAAAGCAGTCCTAGACTCTGCTATATTTCACACAAAGCCTGTTCAACGAGCTTATGGCGACGTGAACCTCTAATGGGGACGACCCATGCCTCTTAGGTGATCAGAGCAACGTTTTGCTAAATGCGGCTTCGAAACTCGAGGATCCATATATATTTTATTAGCCCAATAAAGCACACGGACTTCTACATATAATCAACACCTCACCCCACTAGGATTTGAACCCACTATCTTATATTTGTGACCGGGGGACGCTACCTCTCGGCCACCAGGACAATAAAAGCATACCTAGACTCTGCTATATTTCACACAAAGCCTGTTCAACGGGCTTATGGCACCGTGAACCTCTAATGGGGACCACCCGTGCCGCTTAGGTGATCAGAGCAACGTTTTAACAAATGAGGCGTCGAAACAAGGAGGATCCATATATATTTCATTAGCCCAATAAAGCACGCGGACTTCTACATATAATCAAAACCTCACCCCACCAGGATTTCAACCCACGATCTTATAATTGTGACCGGGGAAAGCTACCTCTGGGCCACCAGGACAATAAAAGCAGTCCTAGACTCTGGTATATTTCACACAAAGCCTGTTCAACGAGCTTATGGCGCCGTGAACCTCTAATGCGGACCACCCGTGCTGCTTAGGTGATCAGAGCAACGTTTTACCAAATCCGGCTTCGAAACACGAGGATCAAATTATATTTCATTAGCCCAAAAAAGCACTCGGAATTCTACATATAATCAACACCTCACCCCACCAGGATTCAAACCCACGATCTTATATTGTGACCGGGGAACGCTACCTCTGGGCCACCAGGACAATAAAAGCAGTCCTAGCCTCTGCTATATTTCACACAAAGCCTGTTCAACGAGCTTATGGCGCTGTGAACCACTATAAAGGATACCGTGCAGCAGGTGATCGACAACTTTTACCGTCTTGGCTTCGAAACCTGAGGATCCATATATATATTTCATTAGCCCAATAAAACACACGGACTTCTACATATAATCAACACCTCACCCCACAAGTTTGAACCCGCGATCTTATAATTGTGACCGAGACGCTACCTCTAGACATAAGGACAATAAAAGCAGTCCTAGACTCTGCCATATTTCACACAAAGCCTGTTCAACGACCTTATGGCGCCATGGGGACCACGCGTGCCGCTTAGGTGATGAGAGCAACGTTTTACCAAATGCGGCTTCAAAAGACGAGGATCAATATATATTTCATAAGCCCAATAAAGCACTCGGACTTCTACATATAATCAACACCTCACCCAACCAGGATTCAAACCCATGATCTTATAATTGTGACCGGGGAACGCTACCTCTGGGCCACCAGGACAATAAAAGCAATCCTAAACTCTGCTATATTTCACACAAAGCCTGTTCAACGAGCTTATGGCGCTGTGAACCACTATAGGAGACCACCCGTGCCGCGTAGGTGATCAGAGCAACGTTTTACCAAATGCGGCTTCGAAACACGAGGATCCATATATATTTCATTAGCCCAATAAAGCACACGGACTTCTACATATAATCAACACCTCACCCCACCAGGATTTGAACCCACGATCTTATAATTGTGACCGGGGAAAGCTACCTCTGGGCCACCAGGACAATAAAAGCAGTCTTAGACTCTGGTATATTTCACACAAAGCCTGTTCAACGAGCTTATGGCGCCGTGAACCTCTAATGCGGACCACCCGTGCCGCTTAGGTGATCAGATCAACGTTTTACCAAATGCGGCTTCGAAACACGAGGATCAATATATATTTCATAAGCCCAATAAAGCACTCGGACTTCTACATATAATCAACACCTCACCCAACCAGGATTCAAACCCACGATCTTATAATTTTGACCGGGGAACGCTACCTCTGGGCCACCAGGACAATAAAAGCAGTCCTAAACTCTGCTATATTTCACACAAAGCCTGTTCAACGACCTTATGGCGCCATGAACCTCTAATAGGGACCACCCGTCCCGCTTAGGTGATCAGAGCAACGATTCACCAAATCCGGCTCGAAACACGAGGATCCATATATATTTCCTTAGCCCAATAAAGTACCCAGACTTCTACATATAATCAACACCTCACCCCACCAGGATTTGAAACCACGATCTTATAATTGTCACCGGGGAACGCTACCTCTTGGCAACCAGGACAATAAAAGCAGTCCTAGACTCTACTATATTTCACACAAAGCCTGTTCAACGACCTTATGGCGCCATTGACCTCTAATGGGGACCACCCGTGCCGCTTAGGTGATCAGAGTAACGTTTAACCAAATGCGGCTTTGAAACCCGAGGATCCATATATATTTCATTAGCCCAATAAAGCACACAGACTTCTGCATATAAACAACGCCTCACCCCACCAGGATTTAAACCCACGATCTTATAATTGTGAAAGGGGAACGCTACCTCTGGGCCACCAGGACAATAAAAGCAGTCCTAGACTCTACTATATTTCACACAAAGCCTGTTCAACGACCTTATGGTGCCATGAACCTTTAATGGGGACAACCCGTGCCGCTTAGGTGATCAGAGTAACGTTTTTAAATCCTGCTTCGACACACACGTGGATCCATATATATTTCGTGTTAATAAACGCGGACTTCTACATATAATCGCATCCTACCCGCAAGTTTGAACCCACGATCTTATAATTGTGACCGTGGAACGCTAACTCTGGGACACAAGGACAATAAGCAGTCTAGACTCTGCTATATTTCACACAAAGCCCTGTTCAAGCGAGCTTGGCGGCCAGACACTCTAATGGGACGACCCATGCCTCTTAGGTGATCAGAGCAACGTTTTCAATGCGGCTTCGAAACACGAGGATCCATATATATTTATTTAGCCCAATAAAGCATGCGGACTTCTACATATAATCAACACCTCACCCCACCAGGATTCGAACCCACGATCTTATAATTGTGACCGGGGAACACTACCTCTGGGCCACCAGGACACTAAAAGCAGTCCTCGACTCTGTTATATTTCACACAAAGCCTGTTCAACGAGCTTAGGGCACCGTGAACCTCTAATGGGAACCACCCATGCCGCTTAGGTGATCAGAGCAACGTTTACCAAATCCGGCTTCAGCTTACGAGATCAAATTATATATTTCGTGTAATAAAGCACTCGAATTCTACATATCATCAACACCTCACCCACCGGATTCAAGCCACGATCTTATATTGTGACCGAGAACAGCACCTCCTGTGGACCACCAAGACACTAAAAGCAGTTCTAGACTCTGCTATATTTCACACAAAGCCTGTTCAACGAGCTTATGGCGCCGTGAATCTCTATAGGGGACCACCAGTGCCGCATAGGTGTTCAGAGTAAGGGTTTACCAAATCCGGCTTCGAAACACGAGGATCCATATATATTTCATTAGCCCAATAAAGCACGCGTACTTCTACATATAATCAACACCTCACCCCCACCAGGATTCTAAACCACGATCTTATAATTGTGGCCGAGGAAAGCTACCTCTGGGCCACCAGGACAATAAAAGCAGTCCTAGACTCTGGTATATTTCACACAAAGCCTGTTCAACGAGCTTATGGCGCCGTGAACCTCTAATGCGGACCACCCGTGCCGCTTAGGTGATCAGAGCAACGTTTTATCAAATCCGGCTTCGAAACACGAGGATCAATATATATTTCATAAGCCCAATAAAGCAAACGGACTTCTACATATAATCAACACCTCACCCAACCAGGATTCAAACCCAGGATCTTATAATTGTAACCGGGGAACGCTACCTCTGGGCCACCAGGACAATAAAAGCAGTCCTAAACTCTGCTATATTTCACACAAAGCCTGTTCAACGAGCTTATGGCGCTGTGAACCACTATAGGAGACCACCCGTGCCGCGTAGGTGATCAGATCAACGTTTTATCAAATGCGGCTTCGAAACACGAGGATCCATATATATTTCATTAGCCCAATACAGCACGCGGACTTCTACATATAATCAACACCTCACCCAACCAGGATTCAAACCCACGATCTTATAATTGTAACCGGGGAACGCTACCTCTGGGCCACCAGGACAATAAAAGCAGTCCTAGACTCTACTATATTTCACACAAAGCCTGTTCAACGATCTTATAGCGCCATGAACCTCTGATGGGGACCACCCGTGCCGCTTAGGTGATAAGAGCAACGTTTTCCAAAATCCGGTTTGGAAACACGAGGATCCATATATATTTCATTAGCCCAATAAAGTACCCTGACTTCTACATATAATCAACACCTCACCCCACCAGGATTTGAAACCACGATCTTATAATTGTGACCGGGGAACGCTACCTCTTGGCAACCAGGACAATAAAAGCAGTCCTAGACTCTACTATATTTCACACAAAGCCTGTTCAACGACCTTATGGCGCCATGAACCTCTAATAGGGACCACCCGTGCCGCTTAAGTGATCAGAGTAACGTTTAACCAAATGCGGCTTGGAAACCCGAGGATCCATATATATTTCATTAGCCCAATAAAGCACGCAGACTTCTGCATATAAACAACGCCTCACCCCACCAGGATTTAAACCCACGATCTTATAATTGTGAAAGGGGAACGCTACCTCTGGGCCACCAGGACAATAAAAGCAGTCCTAGACTCTGCTATATTTCACACAAAGCCTGTTCAACGAGCTTATGGCGCCATGAACCTCTAATAGGTTCCACCCGTCCCGCTTAGGTGATCAGAGCAACGTTTCACCAAATCCGGCTCGAAACACGAGGATCCATATATATTTCCTTAGCCCAATAAAGTACCCAGACTTCTACATATAATCAACACCTCACCCCACCAGGATTTGAAACCACGATCTTATAATTGTCACCGGGGAACGCTACCTCTTGGCAACCAGGACAATAAAAGCAGTCCTAGACTCTACTATATTTCACACAAAGCCTGTTCAACGACCTTATGGCGCCATTAACCTCTAATGGGGACCACCCGTGCCGCTTAGGTGATCAGAGTAACGTTTAACCAAATGCGGCTTTGAAACCCGAGGATCCATATATATTTCATTAGCCCAATAAAGCACGCAGACTTCTGCATATAAACAACGCCTCACCCCACCAGGATTTAAACCCACGATCTTATAATTGTGAAAGGGGAACGCTACCTCTGGGCCACAAGGAAAATAATAGCAGTCCTAGACTATGCTATATTTCACACAAACCCTGTTCAACGAGCTTATGGCGCCGTGAACCTCTAATGGGGACCACCCGTGCCGCTTAGGTGATCAGAGCAACGTTTTACCAAATCCGGCTTCGAAACACGAGGATCCATATATATTTCATTAGCCCAATAAAGCACGCGGACTTCTGCATATAATCAACACCTCACCCCACCAGGATTTGAACCCACGATCTTATAATTGTGACCGGGAAACGCTACCTCTGGGCCACAAGGACAATAAAAGCAGTCCTAGACTCTGCTATATTTCACACAAAGCCTGTTCAACGAGCTTATGGCGCCGTGAACCTCTAATGAGGACCACCCGTGCCGCTTAGGTGATCAGAGCAACGTTTTACCAAATCCGGCTTGGAAATACGAGGATCCATATATATTTTATTAGCCCAATAAAGCACAAGGACTTCTACATATAATCAACACCTCACCCCACCAGGATTTGAACCCGATCTTATAATTGTGACCGGGAAAGCTACTATCTGGGCCACCAGGACAATAAAAGCAGTCCTAGACTCTGGTATATTTCACACAAAGCCTGTTCAACGAGCTTATGGCGCCGTGAACCTCTAATGCGGACCACCCGTGCCACTTAGGTGATCAGAGCAACGTTTTACCAAATCCGGCTTCGAAACACGAGGATCAAAATATATTTCATTAGCCCAATAAAGCACTCGGAATTCTACATATCATCAACACCTCACCCCACCAGGATTCAAACCCACGATCTTATATTGTGACCGGGGAACGCTACCTCTGGGCCACCAGTACAATAAAAGCAGTCCTAGACTCTGCTATATTTCACACAAAGCCTGTTCAACGAGCTTATGGCGCTGTGAACCACTATAGGAGACCACCCGTGCCGCTTAGTTGATCAGAGCAACTTTTTACCAAATGCGGCTTCGAAACACGAGGATCCATATATATTTCATTAGCCCAATAAAGCACGCGGACTTCTACATATAATCAACACCTCACCCCACCAGGATTTGAACCCACGATCTTATAATTGTGACCGGGGAAAGCTACCTCTGGGCCACCAGGAAAATTAAAGCAGTCCTAGACTCTACCATATTTCACACAAAGCCTGTTCAACGACCTTATGGCGCCATGAACCTCTAATGGGGAACACGCGTGCCGCTTAGGTGATGAGAGCAACGTTTTACCAAATGCGGCTTCAAAAGACGAGGATCAATATATATTTCATAAGCCCAATAAAGCACTTGGACTTCTACATATAATCAACACCTCACCCAACCAGGATTCAAACCCACGATCTTATAATTGTGACCGGGGAACGCTACCTCTGGGCCACCAGGACAATAAAAGTAGTCCTAAACTCTGCTATATTTTACACAAAGCCTGTTCAACGAGCTTATGGCGCTGTGAACCACTATAGGAGACCACCCGTGCCGTGTAGGTGATCAGAGCAACGTTTTACCAAATGCGGCTTCGAAACACGAGGATCCATATATATTTCATTAGCCCAATAAAGCACACGGACTTCTACATATAATCAACACCTCACCCCACCAGGATTTGAACCCAAGATCTTATAATTGTGACCGGGGAACGCTACCTCTTGGCAACCAGGACAATAAAAGCAGTCCTAGACTCTACTATATTTCACACAAAGCCTGTTCAACGATCTTATAGCGCCATGAACCTCTGATGGGGACCACCCGTGCCGCTTAGGTGATAAGAGCAACGTTTTCCAAAATCCGGTTTGGAAACACGAGGATCAATATATATTTCATTAGCCCAATAAAGTACCCGGACTTCTACATATAATCAACACCTCACCCCACCAGGATTCAGACCCACGATCTTATAATTGTGACCGAGGTATGCTACCTCTGGGCCACCAGGACAATAAAAGAAGTCCTAGACTCTACTATATTTCACACAAACCCTGTTCAACGACCTTATGGCGCCATGAAACTCTAATGGGGACCACCCGTGCCGCTTAGGTGATCAGAGCAACGTTTTACCAATTCCGGCTCGAAACACGTGGATCCATATATATTTCATTAGCCCAATACAGCACGCGGACTTCTACATATAATCAATACCTCACCCCACCAGGATTTGAACCCACGATCTTATAATTGTGACAGGGGAACGCTACCTCTGGGACACTAGGACAATAAAAGCAGTCCTAGACTCTGCTATATTTCACACAAAGACTGTTCAACGAGCTTATGGTGACGTGAACCTCTAATGGGGACCACCCGTGCCGCTTAGGTGATCAAACCAACGTTTTACTAAATGCGGCTTCGAAACTCGATGATCCATATATATT
Organism: Homarus americanus; assembly: GCF_018991925.1. Lineage (NCBI taxonomy): Eukaryota > Metazoa > Arthropoda > Malacostraca > Decapoda > Nephropidae > Homarus > Homarus americanus. Next base: position 8,480 of record NW_024739681.1, on the reverse strand, counting down.
TCGTTAGCCCAATAAAGCACGCGGACTTCTACATATAATCAACACCTCACCACACCAGGATTCAAACCCACGATCCTATAATTGTGACCGGGGAACGCTACCCCTGGGCAACAAGGACAATAAAAGCAGTCCTAGACTCTACCATATTTCACACAAAGCCTGTTCAACGATCTTATGGCGCCATGAACCTCTAATGGGGACCACCCGTGGCGCTTAGGTGATCAGAGCAACGTTTAACCAAATGTGGCTTTGAAACCCGAGGATCCATATATATTTCATTAGCCCAATAAAGCACGCAGACTTCTGCATATAATCAAAGCCTCACCCCACCAGGATTTAAACCCACGATCTTATAATTGTGAAAGGGGAACGCTACCTCTGGGCCACCAGGACAATAAAAGCAGTCCTAGACTCTGCAATATTTCACACAAAGCCTGTTCAACGAGCTTATGGCTCCGTGAACCTCTAATGGGGACCACGCGTGCCGCTTAGGTGATCAGAGCAACGTTTTACCAAATGCGGCTTCAAAACACGAGGGTCCATATATATATTTCATTAGCCCAATAAAGCACGCGGACTTCTCCATATAATCAACACCTCACCCCACCAGGATTCGAACCCACGATCTTATAATTGTGACAGGGGAACGCTACCTCTGGACCACCAGGACACTAAAAGCAATCCTAGACTCTGCTATATTTCACACAAAGCCTGTTGAATGAGCTTATGGTGCCGTGAACGTCTAATAGGGACCACCCGTGCCACTTAGGTGATCAGAGCAACGTTTTACCAAATCCGGCTTCGAAACACGAGGATCCATATATATTTCATTAGCCCAATAAAGTACCCAGACTTCTACATATAATCAACACCTCACCCCACCAGGATTTGAAACCACGATCTTATAATTGTCACCAGGGAACGCTACCTCTTGGCAACCAGGACAATAAAAGCAGTCCTAGACTCTACTATATTTCACACAAAGCCTGTTCAACGACCTTATGGCGCCATTAACCTCTAATGGGGACCACCCGTGCCGCTTAAGTGATCAGAGTAACGTTTAACCAAATGCGGCTTTGAAACCCGAGGATCCATATATATTTCATTAGCCCAATAAAGCACGCAGACTTCTGCATATAAACAACGCCTCACCCCACCAGGATTTAAACCCACGATCTTATAATTGTGAAAGGGGAACGCTAGCTCTGGGCCACCAGGAAAATAATAGCAGTCCTAGACTATGCTATATTTCACACAAACCCTGTTCAACGAGCTTATGGCGCCGTGAACCTCTAATGGGGACCACCCGTGCCGCTTAGGTGATCAGAGCAACGTTTTACCAAATGCGGCTTCATAACACGAGGGCCCATATATATTTCATTAGCCCAATAAAGCACGCGGACTTCTACATATAATCAACACCTCACCCCACAAAGGTTTCAAACCCACGATCTTATAATTGTGACCGGGGTATGCTACCTCTGGGCCACCAGGACAATAAAAGAAGTCCGAGACTCTACTATATTTCACACAAAGCCTGTTCAACGACCTTATGGCGCCATGAACCTCTAATGGGGACCACCCGTCCCGCTTAGGTGATCAGAGTAACGTTTTACCAAATCCGGCTCGAAACACGTGGATCCATATATATTTCATTAGCCCAATACAGCACGCGGACTTCTACATAAAATCAACACCACACCCCACCAGGATTCAATCCCAAAATCTTATAATTGTGATTAGGGAATGCTACCTGTGGACCACCAGGACACTAAAAACAGTCCTAGACTCTGTTATATTTCACACAAAGCCTGTTCAACGAGCTTATGGCGCCGTGAACTTCTAATGGGGACCACACGTGCCGCTTGGTGACCAGAGCAACGTCTTACCAAATCCGGCAACGAAACACGAGGATCCAAATATATTTCTTTAGCCCAATAAAGCATGCGGACTTCTACATAAAATCACCACCTCACCCCACCAAGATTCAAACCCAAAATCTTATAATTGTGACCAGGGAATGCTACCTGTGGACCACCAGGACACTAAAAGCAGTCCTAGACTCTACTATATTTCACACGAAGCCTGTTCAACGACCTTATGGCGCCATGAACCTCTAATGGGGACCATCTGTGCCGCTTAGGTGATAAGAGCAACGTTTTACCAAATCCGGCTTGGAAACACGAGGATCCATATATATTTCATTAGCCCAATAATGCATGCAGACTTCTACATATAATCAACACCTCACCCCACCAGGATTTGAACCCACGATCTTATAATTGTGACTGGGGAACGTTACCTCTGGGCAACCAGGACAATAAAAGCAGTCCTAGACTCTACCATATTTCACACAAAGCCTGTTCAACGACCTTATGGCGCCATGAACCTTTAATGGGGACCACCCGTGCCGCTTAGGTGATCAGAGCAACGTTTTACCAAATCCGGCTTCGAAAAACGAGGATCCATATATATTTCAATAGCCCAAAAATGCATGCAGACTTCTACATATAATCAACACCTCACCCCACCAGGATTTTAAACCACGATCTTATAATTGTCACCAGGGAACGCTACCTCTTGGAAACCAGGACAATAAAAGCAGTCCTAGACTCTACTATATTTCACACAAAGCCTGTTCAACGACCTTATGGCGCCATGAACCTCTAATGGGGACCACTCGTGCCGCTTAGGTGATTAGAGTAACGTTTATCCAAATGCGGCTTCGAAACCCGAGGATTCATATATATATTTCATTACCCCAATAAAGCACGCAGACTTCTGCATATAATCAACGCCTCACCCCACCAGGATTTAAACCCACGATCTTATAATTGTGAAAGGGGAACGCTACCTCTGGGCCACCAGGAAAATAATAGCAGTCCTAGACTATGCTATATTTCACACAAACCCTGTTCAACGAGCTTATGGCGCCGTGAACCTCTAATGGGGACCACCCGTGCCGCATAGGTGATCAGAGCAACGTTTTACTAAATGCGGCTTCAAAACACGAGGGTCCATATATATTTCATTAGCCCAATAAAGCACGCGGACTTCTACATATAATCAACACCTCACCCCACAAAGGATTCAAACCCACGATCTTATAATTGTGACCGGGGTATGCTACCTCTGGGCCACCAGGACAATAAAAGAAGTCCGAGACTCTACTATATTTCACACAAAGCCTGTTCAACGACCTTATGGCGCCATGAACCTCTAATGGGGACCACCCGTCCCGCTTAGGTGATCAGAGTAACGTTTTACCAAATCCGGCTCGAAACACGTGGATCCATATATATTTCATTAGCCCAATACAGCATGCGGACTTCTACATAAAATCAACACCACACCCCACCAGGATTCAATCCCAAAATCTTATAATTGTGATTAGGGAATGCTACCTGTGGACCACCAGGACACTAAAAGCAGTCCTAGACTCTGTTATATTTCACACAAAGCCTGTTCAACGAGCTAATGGCGCCGTGAACCTCTAATGGGGACCACACGTGCCGCTTGGTGACCAGAGCAACGTTTTACCAAATCCGGCTACGAAACACTAGGATCCAAATACATTTATTTAGCCCAATAAAGCACGCGGACTTCTACATAAAATCACCACCTCACCCCACCAGGATTCAAAACCAAAATCTTATAATTGTGACCAGGGAATGCTACCTGTGGACCACCAGGACACTAAAAGCAGTCCTAGACTCTACTATATTTCACACGAAGCCTGTTCAACGACCTTATGGCGCCATGAACCTCTAATGGGGACCATCTGTGCCGCTTAGGTGATCAGAGCAACGTTTTACCAAATCCGACTTCGAAAAACGAGGATCCATATATATTTCAATAGCCCAAAAATGCATGCAGACTTCTACATATAATCAACACCTCACCCCACCAGGATTTGAACCCACTATCTTATAATTGTGAACGGGGGACGCTACCTCTGGGCCACCAGGACAATAAAACCATTCCTAGACTCTGCTATATTTTACACAAAGCCTGTTCAACGACTTTATGGCGCCGTGAACCTCTAATGGGGACCACCCGTGCCGCTTAGGTAATCAGAGCAACGTTTTACTAAATCCGGCTTCGAAACACGAGGATCCATATATATTTCATTAGCCCAATAAAGCATGCGGACTTCTACATATAATCAACACCTCACCCCACCAGGATTCAAACCCACGACCTTATAATTCTGACCGGGATATGCTATCTCTGGGCCACCAGGACAATAAAAGCAGTCCTAGACTCTACTATATTTCACACAAAGCCTGTTCAACGACCTTATGGCGCCATGAACCTCTAATGGGGACCACCCGTGCCGCTTAGGTGATCAGAGCAACGTTTTACCAAATCCGGCTTGGAAACACGAGGATCCATATATATTTTATTAGCCCAATAAAGCACTCGGATTCTACATATAATCAACACCTCACCCCACCAGGATTTGAACACACGATCTTATAATTGTGACCGGGGAACGCCACCTCTGGGCCACCAGGACAATAAAAGCAGTCCTAGACTCTGCTATATTTCACACAAAGCGTGTTCAACGAGCTTATGGCACTGTGAACCTCTAATGGGGACCACCCGTGCCGCTTAGGTGATCAGACCACCGTTTTTCCAAATGCGGCGTCGAAACAAGGAGGAGTCATATATATTTCATTAGCCCAATAAAGCACGCGGACTTCTACATATAATCAACACCTCACCCCACCAGGATTTGAACCCAAGAACTTATAATTGTGACCGGGGAACGCTACCTCTGGGCCACCAGGACAATAAAAGCAGTCCTAAACTCTGCTATATTTCACACAAAGCCTGTTCAGCGAGCTTATGGCGCCGTGAACCTCTAATGGGGACCACCCGTGCCGCTGAGGTGATCAGAGCAACGTTTTACCAAATCCGGTTTCGAAACACGAGGATCCATATATCTTTCATTAGCCCAATAAAGCATGCGGACTTCTACATATAATCAACACCTCACCCCACCAGGATTCAAACCCACGATCTTATAATTGAGACCGGGATATGCTACCTCTGGGCCACCAGGACAATAAAAGCAGTCCTAGACTCTACTATATTTCACACAAAGCCTGTTCAACGACCATATGGCGCCATGAACCTCTAATGGGGACCACCCGTGCCGCTTAGGTGATCAGAGCAACGTTTTACCAAATCCGGCTTGGAAACACGAGGATCCATATATATTTTATTAGCCCAATAAAGCACTCGGACTTCTACATATAATCAACACCTCACCCCACCAGGATTCAAACCCACGATCTTATAATTGTGACCGGGTTATGCTACCTCTGGGCCACTAGGACAATAAAAGCAGTCCTAGACTCTGCTATATTTCACACAAAGCCTGTTCAACGAGCTTATGGCGCTGTGTACAACTATAGGGGACCACCCGTGCCGCTTAGGTGATCAGAGCAACGTTTTAACAAATGAGGCGTCGAAACAAGGAGGATCCATATATATTTCATTAGCCCAATAAAGCACGCGGACTTCTACATATAATCAACACCTCACCCCACCAGGATTTGAACCCACGATCTTATAATTGTGACTGGGGAAAGCTACCTCTGGGCCACCAGGACAATAAAAGCAGTCCTAGACTCTGGTATATTTCACACAAAGCCTGTTCAACGAGCTTATGGCGCCGTGAACCTCTAATGCGGACCACCCGTGCCGCTTAGGTGATCAGAGCAACGTTTTACCAAATCCGGCTTCGAAACACGAGGATCAAAATATATTTCATTAGCCCAATAAAGCACTCGGAATTCTACATATAATCAACACCTCACCCCACCAGGATTCAAACCCACGATCTTATATTGTGACCGGGGAACGCTACCTCTGGGCAACCAGGACAATAAAAGCAGTCCTAGACTCTACCATATTTCACACAAAGCCTGTTCAATGACCTTATGGCGCCATGAACCTCTAATGGGGACCACGCGTGCCGCTTAGGTGATGAGAGCAACGTTTTACCAAATGCGGCTTCAAAACACGAGGATCAATATATATTTCATAAGCCCAATAAAGCACTCGGACTTCTACATATAATCAACATCTCACCCAACCAGGATTCAAACCCACGATCTTATAATTGTGACCGGGGAACGCTACCTCTGGGCCACCAGGACAATAAAAGCAGTCCTAAACTCTGCTATATTTTACACAAAGCCTGTTCAACGAGCTTATGGCGCTGTGAACCACTATAGGAGACCACCCGTGCCGCGTAGGTGATCAGAGCAACGTTTTACCAAATGCGGCTTCGAAACACGAAGATCCATATATATTTCATTAGCCCAATAAAGCACACGGACTTCTACATATAATCAATACCTCACCCCACCAGGATTTGAACCCACGATCTTATAATTGTGACCGGGGAAAGCTACCTCTGGGCCACCAGGACAATAAAAGCAGTCCTAGACTCTGGTATATTTCACACAAAGCCTGTTCAACGAGCTTATGGCGCGGTGAACCTCTAATGCGGACCACCCGTGCCGCTTAGGTGATCAGAGCAACGTTTTACCAAATCCGGCTTCGAAACACGATGATCAATATATATTTCATAAGCCCAATAAAGCACTCGGACCTCTACATATAATCAACACCTCACCCAACCAGGATTCAAACCCACGATCTTATAATTGTGACCGGGGAACGCTACCTCTGGGCCACCAGGACAATAAAAGCAGTCCTAAACTCTGCTATATTTCACACAAAGCCTGTTCAACGAGCTTATGGCGCTGTGAACCAATATAGGAGACCACCCGTGCCGCGTAGGTGATCAGAGCAACGTTTTACCAAATGCGGCTTCGAAACACGAGGATCCATATATATTTCATTAGCCCAATAAAGCACACGGACTTCTACATATAATCAACACCTCACCCCACCAGGATTTGAACCCCCGATCTTATAATTGTGACCGGGGAACGCTACCTCTTGGCAACCAGGACAATAAAAGCAGTCCTAGACTCTACTATATTTCACACAAAGCCTGTTCAACGATCTTATAGCGCCATGAACCTCTGATGGGGACCACCCGTGCCGCTTAGGTGATAAGAGCAACGTTTTCCAAAATCCGGTTTGGAAACACGAGGATCCATATATATTTCATTAGCCCAATAAAGTACCCGGTCTTCTACATATAATCAACACCTCACCCCACCAGGATTTGAAACCACGATCTTATAATTGTAACCGGGGAACGCTACCTCTTGGCAACCAGGACAATAAAAGCAGTCCTAGACACTACTATATTTCACACAAAGCCTGTTCAACGATATTATAGCGCCATGAACCTCTGATGGGGACCACCCGTGCCGCTTAGGTGATAAGAGCAACGTTTTCCAAAATCCGGTTTGGAAACACGAGGATCCATATATATTTCATTAGCCCAATAAAGTACCCGGACTTCTACATATAATCAACACCTCACCCCACCAGGATTCAGACCCACGATCTTATAATTGTGACCGAGGTATGCTACCTCTGGGCCACCAGGACAATAAAAGCAGTCCTAGACTCTACTATATTTCACACAAACCCTGTTCAACGACCTTATGGCGCCATGAAACTCTAATGGGGACCACCCGTGCCGCTTAGGTGATCAGAGCAACGTTTTACCAATTCCGGCTCGAAACACGAGGATCAAAATATATTTCATTAGCCCAATAAAGCACTCAGAATTCTACATATAATCAACACCTCACCCCACCAGGATTCAAACCCACGATCTTATATTGTGACCGGGGAACGCTACCTCTGGGCCACCAGGACAATAAAAGCAGTCCTAGACTCTGCTATATTTCACACAAAGCCTGTTCAACGAGCTTATAGCGCTGTGAACCACTATAGGAGACCACCCGTGCCGCTTAGGTGATCAGAGCAACTTTTTACCAAATGCGGCTTCGAAACACGAGGATCCATATATATTTCATTAGCCCAATAAAGCACACGGACTTCTACATATAATCAACACCTCACCCCACCAGGATTTGAACCCACGATCTTATAATTGTGACCGGGGAACGCTACCTCTGGGCAACCAGGACAATAAAAGCAGTCCTAGACTCTACCATATTTCACACAAAGCCTGTTCAACGACCTTATGGCGCCATGAACCTCTAATGGGGACCACGCGTGCCGCTTAGGTGATGGGAGCAACGTTTTACCAAATGCGGCTTCAAAACACGAGGATAAATATATATTTCATAAGCCCAATAAAGCACTCGGACTTCTACATATAATCAACACCTCACCCAACCAGGATTCAAACCCACGATCATATAATTGTGACCGGGGAACGCTACCTCTGGGCCACCAGGACAATAAAAGCAGTCCTAAACTCTGCTATATTTCACACAAAGCCTGTTCAACGAGCTTATGGCGCTGTGAACCAATTTAGGAGACCACCCGTGCCGCGTAGGTGATCAGAGCAA
>NW_024739680.1:0-9952 GCF_018991925.1 Homarus americanus | reverse complement strand
ATTAGAAAGGTAGAAGCTCATGGCATCAAAGGTGACATCCTTAAATGGATTAGGGCGTGGTTACAGGACAGGAAACAGCGAGTGAGCATTAACGGCACTAAGTCCCATTGGAGCAACGTCACAAGTGGAGTTCCCCAAGGCTCAGTACTTGGACCATTATTGTTTATTATATACATAAACGACATAGATATCGGCATAGACAGCAACATAAGTAAATTTGCTGATGATACTAAAATAGGACGTGTTATCAAATCGGACGAGGACTCGGCAAAACTACAGGAGGATCTAAACAAATTTTTCGAATGGTCTGAAAAATGGCAGATGAAATTCAACATCGACAAATGTAAAGTACTCAGTATAGGAAATGTAAACAGGGAAACCAGATACCAGATGAACAACGATGCCATAGAGAAATCCGACTGCGAGAGAGATTTAGGAGTAATGATAAGTAGGAACCTTAAGCCAAGTAAACAATGTGTTTTTGCTCGTAACAAGGCTAATAAAGTACTTGGGTTCATACAAAGGAGTGTTAGTTACAAGACTAGCGAGGTCATCCTAAAACTGTATCTTGCTCTTGTGAGACCACACCTTGATTACGCAGTTCAGTTCTGGTCACCGTATTACAGAATGGATATAGAATCCTTGGAAAGAATTCAGAGGAGAATGACAAGACTAATCCCGGGCATTAGGAACCTTGAGTATAGAGACAGGTTAAAGCATCTTAATCTGCACTCCCTTGAGAGACGTAGAGCGAGGGGCGACCTGATATAGGTGTATAAGTGGAAGGCAGGGCTAAACAAAGGGGACATTACAAAGGTACTCAAATTATCCAACCAGGAGCGAACTCGTAACAATGGTTTTAAATTGGACAAATTTAGATTCAGGCGTGAAATAGGTAAACACTGGTTTGGAAACAGAGTAGTGGATGAATGGAACAAGTTACCAAATATCATCATTAACTCGAATACGCTGAATTGCTTCAAACATAGGTTGGATGCTCATATGAGCAATAGGGGTTGGGTGTAAACGGGACTGCCCAGTATGGGCCAATAGGCCCGCTGCAGTTTCCTCCATTCTTATGTTCTTATGTTCTTATGATACACTGGCTAAAGACACACTGGCAGCACTTCCCTGGGCGGACCCTTGGGTGGCCGCCTCACGCTGCCAGACGCACGACGCTTCCATGGGTGTTGGTGTGCGCTAATGGCCCTTCATAGTGTAGCTCTGGAACTGTGCATAACTACTTTTTAACGCCTCTTAATGGTCCTAGTTATCTCGTTAACTATGCCTAACTAATGATCATACATACAACCAATATATATATACACTACTAAGATATTTATATATATATACTGTATTGCCAAAATTTATATATACATACTGTACATGTATAATATATATTCATATAAGATTAAATACATTATATAATTAAAATGAATACATCATATAATTATACCAACTAGTATAGAACAGAATAACACAAGCTGGTAGACTATAATTACTTGTAGGTAATTAAATAAGCGAGATTATATTTAAAACAGTAATTAGGTAGAGAATTGAATTATAGATAAAAAAATAATAGAATTGGAAACGTAAAAATGTGACCAGAAATCCAGATGAGATTTAGATGGATGGGAATTAAGGGGTGAATCTAAGGGTTATATAAACAGGTGAATCTAAAGGGTTAAGGGGTATATAAACGGGAATCTAAGGGGTTAAGGGGTATATAAACGGGAATCTAAGGGGTTAAGGGGTATATAAACAGGTGATTTAAACGGTATATAAACAGGATATAACAAGGGGTATTTAAACAGGATATAAGAGGGGAATTTAATATTAAAGAAGTAAATATAAGGACAGGATAGAGCCAAGAAAACAAGGGAGGATTATTGACACATATTGTTTACATTCTCAACCCGAGACGACCCAAAGTAACCCGAAGTGACCCGAATCAACCCGAAGTGACCCGAATCGACCTGAGACGACCCGAAGTGACCCGAATCGGCCTGAGACGACCCGAAGTGACCCGAATCGGCCTGAGACGACCCAAAGTAACCCGAAGTGAGCCGAAGTGACCCGAATCAACCCGAAGTGACCCGAATCGACCTGAGACGACCCGAAGTAACCTGAGGTGAGCCGAAGTGACCCGAATCAACCCGAAGTGACCCGAATCGACCTGAGACGACCCGAAGTAACCTGAAGTGAGCCGAAGTGACCCGAATCGACCTGAGACGACCCGAAGTAACCCGAAGTGAGCCGAAGTGACCCGAATCGACCCGACATAACCCGAGACGACACGACATAACCCGAACAACCACATCAACTCTCCAATCACCACCAAAAGCAGTAACTTACAACAATATCTCCTTAATGATGCCCTAAAACACTTCATATTGGTAGTAAAAAAAAACGATGTATTCAGTTTAAAAAATTCCAATTATGTTTCCGGTGTTTTAAATATGCAATAAACATTTACAATTAATATTTTTTTAATGAAATTTTTACGTCGCTTCGTTCATGAAATATAGTTTGCAGTTTATTATAAGGTTTTGGCGGTAAATCTGCGCGGATGAATGGAATTAAACTTATGCTGGTGTGAATAGATATGACTATAGTGGAACCTCTATATAACGGATTTTTCAACCTATAAAATCCGTTATATCCGTTATATTGGGGTTTCACATATAATGACACCTCTATATAAAGGACTTTTTTCCCTATATAATCCGTTATATTGGGGTTTCACTCTTGATGAAGCTTTAATACAACGGACTTTTATATCTATATTAGGGTTAGGTAACATCTCATCAGTACAGGTGACGTCTTTAAAGGAAGGGTCTCTCTCTCTCTCTCTCTCTCTCTCTCTCTCTCTCTCTCTCTCTCTCTCTAATCTAACCGGGTACATAACAGGTTAGGTTAGATTAGGTTAGGTCACGTCAGATCAGGTTAGGTTAGATCAGGTCACATCAGGTCAGGTTAGGTTAGGTTAAGTGGTGTCAACATCCCCCGGTGTGTGGTACGGCTCCAGTCACCACACATGAAAATTCAACAAACTCGGATTTAATTTAACCTTTTGAGAGAGAAACCACCACGTGAACGGGGTCAAGCTTCCTTCATTAAATAAACGCTATTGAAACCTGTCTATCTGTACCTGTATATATGGGGGGGGGGATATTGGTTAGAGAGGGGGGAGGGGGTGGTGGAGTTAGTGGGAGGGAGAAGGATGGTTAGAGAGAGGGAAGGGGAGAGGGAGGTGGGGTTAAGTAGAGGGAAGGAGAGGGGGTTAGAATGGATGGAGTCAAAAAGATGGGAGAGAGGGGGGGGTGGGGTTAGGTAGAGGGGAGGGGAGTAAGAGAGGGGGAGAGGGGGGTTAGGTAGAGTGGAGGGGAGTAAGAGAGAGGGGAGTGTAGAGTGGGGTGAGAGGGAAGAGGAAAAGGAGACGGGCGGTACGATTCTTTTTCCCCCAACAACTATGAAGACAATTGGTACTAAAAAAAACACAAATAAAATATATATAAAAAAATTCTGCTTTTTTCGCTCAAGGAGAAAAAAGTCTGGGGGAAAAAAGTGGGGAAAATAGTATATATTTTCCCCAGATGTAAAACAAAAACAAAAGAAGTTACATTGCACATTGAAAAAAGAATAATATTGCAAAAATTGAACGAGCAATATATCAGTCTAACGAGAAATCGGAAACAAATTCAAATCAATGACTCAGAGAGGAAGTATACGAGGTAGTTTTTCTTATGATTTATTTATAGTTATTCTCTGTTGAAATTTGTTGACTATTGCAACATAGATAAAAACCCGCAGGACTTTTGTTGAAGCGGGAGGTGTATTATCATCTATAGTCTAAACCCTTTGAGTGAACGTTTGTGTGGGTGTTCTATTAATAAACGTTTACGTGGGATTCCGTCGGTGAAACTTTGTGTAGCAGTTCCATCGTTAAACGTTTGTGTGGAGTCGAACAATACACGTTTGAGTGGGATCTCGTCAGTGAACGTTTGTGCGGAGTCGAACAATACACGTTTGAGTGGGATCTCGTCGGTGAACGTTTGTGTGGAGTCGAACAATACACGTTTGAGTGGGATCTCGTCAGTGAACGTTTGTGTGGAATCGAACAATACACGTCTGAGTGGGATCTCGTCAGTGAGTGGGATCTCGTCATTAAATGTTTGTGTGGAGTCGAACAATACACGTTTGAGTGGGATCTCGTCAGTGAACGTTTGTGTGGAGTCGAACAATACACGATTGAGTGGGATCTCGTCAGTGAACGTTTGTGTGGAGTCGAACAATACACGTTTGAGTGGGATCTCGTCAGTGAACGTTTGTGTTCGTACAGTGGGATCTCGTCAGTGAACGTTTGTGTGGAGTCGAACAATACACGTTTGAGTGGGATCTCGTCAGTGAACGTTTGTGTGGAGTCGAACAATACACGTTTGAGTGGGATCTCGTCAGTGAACGTTTGTGTGGAGTCGAGCAATACACGTTTGAGTGGGATCTCGTCAGTGAACGTTTGTGTGGAGTCGAACAATACACGTTTGAGTGGGATCTCGTCAGTGAACGTTTGTGTGGAGTCGAACAATACACGTTTGAGTGGGATCTCGTCAGTGAACGTTTGTGTGGAGTCGAACAATACACGTTTGAGTGGGATCTCGTCAGTGAACGTTTGTGTGGAGTCAAACAATACACGTTTGAGTGGGATCTCGTCAGTGAACGTTTGTGTGGAGTCCCGTTAGAAAACATTTAAGTAAAATACCATTAGTGTTCGCTCTCAGACAGATAAACTCCGAGTCTTCAACAGATAAACAAAACTGATCCTGTTCGAACCATTTTACATTTCCTAGACACAACATGAAGCTCCCGAGTCATTTGAAACCTTTGTACTCATTAGTGTCACCTCCCAGCTTGAGGCAATCACACACACACACACAATGCCTCGACTTTTTGAAGCTTTGGATCTCGTTCCTGCCGAGACCATCTCATCGTAACGAGATATATGAAGCCTTGGATCTCGTTCTCCTCAGTTCACTACCTAACCCCTCCTCTCCCCACCCCCCCCAACCCCCACCAGCTAGTAGACTCTGAAGATGTTGTATAGCCTTCGTTCATTCCTACTTCTTTACTGCTTGAAACCATCCCAAAGAACCGAGGTCATGTTTTGAAGCCTCTAGGGTTCATATCCTTACGAACCTGAGTCTGAGAGAAGGTTCAGTTTATCTTGCTTCGCTATTTCACATCTGTTAAGCCTTTAAGATATTAGGGAAGTAAGGGGGGGAGTTTGATTGGCCACAGTGCTAAGGATTTTACCTAAAAATAAATTCTGATGCAACATTCTATAGCCAGGAGTAATTTTTTCTTTATTGCGGGTTAGTAGTAGTAATCGTTGTAGTAGTAGTGGTAGTAGTTGTAGTAGGAGTAGTAGTGGTAGGAGTTGTTGTTGTTGTAGTAGTAGTAGTATTTTTTGTATTTTAGGTTCTATTATTATTATTATTATTATTATTATTATTATTATTATTATTATTATTATTATTATTATTATTATTATCCTACAACATGTGTGTGTGTGTGTGTGTGTGATCATACAGTACCTTAGTCTGCTCGTGGGTCTGCAGGCATACTGTTCCATCTCATTATTTCCCAAAGGAGATGAGCTTGTTGGTGAGAGAGGAAGGAAGGGAGGGGAAGAGGTGAGGGGTGAGGAAAGTAGGGAGAGGAGGAGGAGACACTTTCCCTCACAATACAAACAACCTCCCCTCACTACACACAAACAACTTCCCCTCACAACACACAAACAACCTCCCCTCACCACACACAAACAACTTCCCCTCACCACACACAAACAACTTCCCCTCACCACACACAAACAACTTTCCCTCACAACACACAAACAACTTCCCCTCACAACACAAACAACTTCCCCTCACCACACACAAACAACTTCCCCTCACAACACACAAACAACCTCCCCTCACCACACACAAACAACTTCCCCTCACCACACACAAACAACCTCCCCTCACCACACACAAACAACTTTCCCTCACAACACACAAACAACCTCCCCTCACCACACACAAACAACTTCCCCTCACCACACACAAACAACTTCCCCTCACCACACACAAACAACCTCCCCTCACCACACACAAACAACTTTCCCTCACCACACCTATAATTTTCTCTCCCTCTCTCCTTTGTTTACAGTGAGGTGGTAGAGGCAAGCGTTACCATGACAACGCTTGAGATTAATGGTGACGAGAGAGTGTCAGTGATGGTGAGGATAGATAGATAGATAGATAGATAGATAGATAGATAGAGAAGGAGGTAGATTAATTAGACAGGTATTCACACCTTTCCTCACCTGTCCACACCTCACCACACCTCACCTTACCTCACCTGTCCATACCTCAAGAGTCAGACACACATCACCTCAGCGGGAACTCAGTAGATGTTCATTAAGTTAGCAACAGTAACTCTTAAGATGAAGTGTTCTTTAGTAAATTTGTGATGGAAGTAGAATGTGTTGTCTTGAGTTTTGTTTTGTTTTAAGACACTCACGAGGAAGATAGGATGTGTTTTGGTTTTGGTTTTTTTTTTGTTAAGATAAGTGTAATGTAAAAGTATCTATCTATCTATCTATCTATCTATCTATCTATCTATCTATCTATCTATCTATCTATCTACATAAGGTCTTCTAACATAACCACACACACACACACACACACACACACACACACACACACCCTTACTCTCCCTAATTACAATAACACCAAGCGACCAATTACATTTATACCCGGTCCAATGAAGATAAAAAATACAATTAATATGTAATTACACCTACAACACACAGCTCATTACATTACGCATAAGTTACATTAAATATTATGTAATTAATATATAGATTACATTAATATGGTTATGTATGTAAGAACGGCTGGATTACTTTTTTGTTCACTATCGTAAGAATTATATTAAGTTTTTTACCCATTAATTAGCGATTATTACACAGGTGATTATATTAATTACAGGTGGAGAATAATTACACTAACCTTGTTATTATATTTTCATACATACATACATACAAGAGTACGGAGGTCTTATTGCAACTATATCTTGTGCTAGTCAGGCCGCACCTCGATTATGCTGTTCAGTTCTGGTGCCCCTATTATAAAATGGATATAAATTCACTAGAGTCGGTGCAGCGAAGAATGACGAAAATGATTCCGGGACTTAGAAACCTTCCATATCAGGATATATTAAAGAAACTAAACTTGTATTCCCTAGAAAGACGAAGAGTGCGGGGAAATATGATAGAAGTATTTAAGTGGGTGAAAGGAATCAATAAAGGAGATATAGATAAAGTTCTTATAATATCCGAGCAGGATAGGATTCGTAGCAACGGATTTACTGTAAGTTGGATGAATTTAGGTTCAGGAGGGAGATAGGAAGGAACTGGTTCACAAATAGGGTGGTGGACGAGTGGAACAAGCTTAGCAACTTTGTAGTAAGTGCTGGAACGCTGGAAAGTTTCAAAAGGAGGCTAGATAGATTCATGGATGATAGAGAGTGGTAGTAACTCTAGACAGGAGCTGCCATGCATAGGCCAACCGGCCTATTGCAGACTCCTTATGTTCTTATGTTCTTATACATACAAATAAGTGAATGTATACATGAGTAATATCCCTCTTACCTTATGTATACTAAATGAATATACTTATAATTATACAAAAAGTAATTAAACAGGCTGTAATCACCATTATTCTACAGAGACTAACACACACACACACACACACACACACACACACACCTGATGACAACAGTAATTAGAGACAGGAAATGGGTACGTGGCTCAGAGACAAAGAGAGAGAGAGAGAGAGAGAGAGAGAGAGAGAGAGAGAGAGAGAGAGAGAGAGAGAGAGAGAGAGAGAGAGAGAGACTAATTTTTCTTCACTCATATTCTCATTTTTAATAGAGAGAACACATGACAGACATAAGAATCAACCCCCCCCTCTCCTCAGAACCCCTCACCACCACTATACAATATTAACTCTTAAGCTCTACTGTTGTGTCATTGCCCCATATACATACAGTTTATTATTCACAAAGACATTTTTAGACTCATTGGCTTATAAAAGTAACCATTTTATCCGAACACATTTAACCGAACACCCAGTTGGAGTTTCCGGATATGAGAGATATTATAATGAAGCTAAGTTGATGTTTATTTATCCGGGGTCTTTAAAGAGGGAATGCGGACGGGTGTGTTAGCAATATTTGTGTGATGTCTCCTTTATGTCTCATCCCGTCGTCTAACCTAACGTAACCTAACGAAAAACTAACATAACATAACATAGGAGCGTTTTTAGTGAGGAGGATGTTGTATGTTGTATAAAGAGAATGTTGTATGTTGTATCACTCTAGCTCCTGCATGTGAAAGAATATTCGTATACACAAGGGATGTCTTCAAGTATCATACATAGTCAAGTGGTGTATAATAAACTCAATGTTTTTGTATTACTTGCTTTAACACAGAGATTCTTCACTTACTAACATCAACAACTCTCTCTCTCTCTCTCTCTCTCTCTCTCTCTCTCTCTCTCTCTCTCTCTCTCTCTCTCAGTATAGGTTCGTGAGAGCAGTGTTTTAATATAAGTGTTGAAAGATTTATTTATGCTAATTATTTGGATAAAATTTTGGGGCAGTGGTAATGGCTTGTGTGTGTGTGTGTGTGTGTGTGTGTGTGTGTGTGTGTGTGTGGTCGTGTTATCGTATTAAGATCAAGAGAAACACACACACAAACGCGTAATATTGAATAACAAGTGAGAGGATTTTGCCCTGTGTGTGTGTGTGTGTGTGTGTGTGTGTGTGTGTGTGTTGTATACGACCAGATGGAGTGCAATGAAATACTTGTTTATCTGGTGTTGATGGGCATACAAACTCGTTGGTGCATATTGGTGTATGTGTGTGTGTGTGTGTGTGTGTGTGTGTGTGTGTGTGTACATTATTATACAATGATCAATGAGTGTACACATGCATGCGCCAATAATTGATAAACACAAGTTAAACAAACTAGTACACACAAGCAAACACACACAAAACCACAGTTATAACAAGCACATTAAAAATAAACAATATGCTCACAAACACTCCCAGAGAGTAAAAAAAAAAAAATATATATATATATATATATATATATATATATATATATATATATATATATATATATATATATATATATATATATATATATATATATATATATATATATATATATATATATATATATATATATATATATCACAAAAACAAAAGAAAAAAGAATAGAGAATATAACGTGTTCACTACATGTTTCCCGCGTTTCCTGGAATGCTTTTAAATTTTGACATTTAATTTCCGGACTTGGAAGGCCCTGAGCAAGCAGCAGCCTGGTGATATGTGGAGGAAAAAAAAACTCGGGAATTTTATAATGTAACCGTGAGAAATATTAATGATTGGATATAATGTTTTCTGTCTCTTTTGTTAATGCAAGTGTCTCTGTCTGTCTGCCTGTCTGTCTCTCTATCTTTCTCTCTTTCTTTCAGTCTCTTTTATTCTCACACTTTCTCTTTCTAACTCAGGGTCCGTCAGTCATGTAACTCAGGGTCTGTCAGTCATGTAACTCAGGGTCTGTCAGTCATATAACTCAGGGTCTGTCAGTCATGTAACTCAGGGTCTGTCAGTCATGTAACTCAACACGACGGATTAATATCTACACGGGCGGTGGGAGGGTTGACAACTGTGTCCAGACATCGGTGGGAAGGGTGGCAGGACGGGTGTAGGTGTTGGGTGTAGATGGTGATGGGTGTAGGTGATGGGTGGGGGTGATGGGTGGGGGTGATGGGTGGGAGTGATGGGTAGGGGTGATGGGTGTAGGTGATGGGTGTAGGTGATGGGTGGGGGTGATGGGTGT
>NW_024739679.1:0-3935 GCF_018991925.1 Homarus americanus | reverse complement strand
GAGGTAGAGGTGGGAGGTAAGATGGGAGGTAGAGGTTGGGAGGGAAGATGGGAGGTAGAGGTGGGGAAGAGGGTTGTTCACTGGCACTCTCCTGTACAGCATTGTTATTCATTGAACCAACGCCAGACGTATCCTCTAGGATGCCCGCACTGGCGCTCCTTTATGCAATGGTGACGAACTTGTTTGTCCTGGGAAAGTAATGAGCTGGGTGGGGGGCGGGGGGAGCTTGGTGGCCAGTTTGGTTTAAAGTTGTGTTATATTACTTCATGTTGTTACGACCGTGTCGTATTTTTCTTTTCTTTTTGTTATATAACATGCTCCCATGCTCCATATTATTCCTGTAATGATGTGTTGTATTTACTATTATATAATCTAGTCACCTTAACCCTGTGCTGTTAAGGTTTTAACTGTTATTATTTGTTCAAACCCATTTTGTATTGTAACCAGCATTCTTTGTTCTCTAACGACCATCTGCATCGTTAAACGACCCACCGGCGGGTCGCGTGGCGGGAACCGACCTTATATATAGGACCCACCAACTGACGGAGTTAGTTCAGTCCTCTTGTCATACAGTTCACATCCTGTGAGTGACACTCGTCACCTGTTACTTATACTTGATTTATTTGTGTGGTTCCTGTCGCCACCAATGTGGTATATCTATGTGAGTACAGGTTTATGTCTCTATTTATGTCCATCAGTATTTGCTTAGTTACATTTAAGTAATTCAGTGTTGTTTCACTTTAGGTAATTTTGGTGTTGGTTTTTATATGTTTATGCAGTGTTAACGTAATCCAATGCTTTATTTTTATTCTTTTGATGTTTCGATGTTTTAGTATCATTTGTGTCTTAAAAGTTTCGATGGTGAATCAATTTGTTGTGACAGCCTACGAGGCTCTTTATTGTGTTAATATTTAATTAATTATAAATTCTTAAAGGTATACTTTATTAATTTTTATTCCCTTTTAATTTATTTCACTTTTTTTGTTTGGTTACGCCAAGAACCTGGATATTTAAGTAAATTAAGAGACGGCGTAACAGTTTGTATGTGTTTGAGCGTTTAATTTATACGTACGTTTGTGTACGCTTGTGAGTGTGTGTGTGAAGTGTGCATGTTGTTACGCCGTCTCTTAATTTACTTTCATATCCAGGTTCTAGGCATAACCAAACAAAAAAAGTGAAGGGAATGGGAATTTAAAAATGGTAGTCACAAAGTATAAGTAACAGGTGACGAGTGTCACTCAAAAGAACGTGAACTGAATGACAAGAGGACTGGAACTGCCCTCCCTCTACTGGTGAGCACTATATATAGGGTCAGCTCCCGCCAATGCCACCCGCCGGTGAAACATGGGTCGTTTAACGATGCAGATGGTCGTTAGAGAAACAAAGAATGCTTGTTACAATACTAAATGAAGAAATAAGATGGGCTTGAACAAATAACAGTTAAAACCTTAACAGCACAGGGTAATGTGACTAGATTATATAATAGTAAATATAACACATCATTACAGGAATAATATGGAACAACATGGAAGCATGTTATATCAACAACAAAAATACGATACTGTCGTAACAATGTGTGTGCATGTATTGTGAAGCGTGTATATGTGTGTGTGTGTGTGTGTGTGTATTGTGAAGCGTGCATGTGTGTATGTATTGTGGAGCGTGCATGTGTGTGTGTGTGTGTAGTGTGAAGCGTGCATGTGTGTATGTATTGTGGAGCGCGCGTGTGGGATATACAGTATATTGCTGCTCCCGTGTTTGCGTGGGAGTGATTGCCTGCTAGCATGTACCGCCCCACATATGCGTACAAAGTCCACCATGACACCCGCTTATCCACAGCCATTAATGACGGACCTATAAGCCCACCCTCAGCCCATCCTCCCCGCGGCGGCTAAACTAACAAATACCACCAGCGGGTAATGTGTATTGTCAGCCGCTCTCCTGACCTCTTCTGTGTGCTGGCTAGAGTCTCAGAGGTAAGGTTCGTACGCTGGGATAGTCCTCGTAACCAAAGACGTAAGGATGTACTTGATCAATTAAGCTTAAATCACAACAATAACGCCTAGAGATAACACAATAACTGGGGCCATATTCTGAGAGGGTAAGATGTAAGGTTGTATTTAGCTCGTTAATATCTTCTTAAGAGTATAAACAAAACTATACTAAGACTATTTTAACAATATATATTAAGTTAACATCAGCTGACATTAACTTAAGGAATCGATTATAAATGATTATCTAACTTAAGTGCGTCAGGTGTTAAGTGAACGTCTCTAATTAAGGTAAAAAGAGATTTATTGTAATATTGATTCCATTTCTGGACGGTATTTTTTACGTTATAGTCTAAAGTCAAGGAGTTCATTGCATATTTACGTCATCACATAGGAGAAAAGTTTATCGCACGGACGTTTGGGAATATAATGGGGGGAGACCATGGCACTTCATTGCAATATTTGGATCGTGTAAACAGTGGCTGACTGGACCTGCATTGTGCGCGCGTCAGTGCTTGTGATGGCCGGAGACAAAAGACTATTGGCGCCCTGTTTGTGGACGTCAGCGCTGGTCCGAGTATCAGAGGGAGGGAGGGATACCACTTGCGTCCTCAACTACAGGAGCTATCTGGTGCTGCAGCGACACTTGTATCGTTAACATTACGAGATTCCTGCATCTTAAACAACATTAATACTTTGCAACATCAACATTATGACCTTGTAACAACATCAGTGTCAGGAGAATACTTGCAACATCGTCAGCACCATAATAGGAACTCTCAACATCACCAGTATCACAGACACACACACAGAGCACAGCACAGCACCACCAACAAGAAAAAGGTACATTGTCATCCTCGTTACCAGCGTGGCTTAAAATAACGCACCAACATACTGAGAGAGAGAGAGAGAGAGAGAGAGAGAGAGATTATGTCAAGGTTGAACAACGTAAAACGGCTGCCCAAACTTTTCTGACTATGTAAAGACAAGACAGAAGTGGATCACCCTAAGTTTGGCTTGAGAAGTGTGTGTGTGTGTGTGTGTATGTGTGTGTGTGTGTGTGTGTGTGTTTACCTTTGAATTTCGTCTGGTTGGTAGGCGTGAAGTCCAATAGGATTTCCACTGTTTTAAGTTTGACTAGATAGGTTGTAAATGGTGACTAGATGGTTGTGGTTTGGTTGTGATGTGGTTGGTTAGGTTGTTGAGGTTTTATATACATTTTGACTGGGGTGTTATACATTTGAACTGAGGTGTTATACATTTGGACTGAATTATTATACATTTTAACCAACTATCATATTACGATCAGTGCCTAGCTTCACCTCAGCCCGAACACTGTACAAACGGCACATTTTTTGGGGGGGGGAGTATTTATTGCATATGTACACCTAAAACTAATCCCGGATACCAGTGTAGCAATGGAAAACCAATATAACGATTTCGTGTGTGTGTATGTGTGTGTGTGTGTGTGTGGCAGGTTATCGTTATGAGGGGGGCAGGAGGGTGTGTGAGTTGTCTTTTGGTAGGACCCAAGCACCTCTTCCATGCCTCTTCCTATTCTCCTGCTCCTATTCCTCTTCTACTCCTCTTCCTCTTCTCCTGCTTCTCCTCCTCTCCCACGTATTTCTTCCACCTAGGGACACAGATTAGGATTTTTTTCTATTAGATAAAAAGGACAACTGTAAGAGGAACACACACACACACACACACACACACAGCTGTAGACAGACAAGCAGTTAACGTTATAGTCATATGCATTGTCAGGTATTATTGTGTGTTAATAGTAATTAATAGGCTTTATATGATTGCACCGTCAATGGCAGAACAATTGAAGGTTCCAAGTGTTCCCTGAAGAATGCAGTGATGGGTAGGGAAACACCGGGTAACACTGAAGGCCATTTATTAAAGGATAGGAGAAATACAAGTGGTGACTTGCGTGTGCCA
>NW_024739678.1:0-26941 GCF_018991925.1 Homarus americanus | reverse complement strand
CGGACATTTCCCCGAATTCCGTACCCTTGAGTTTAATTTTCAGCCCAGTACTTGCCAACAGTGCCTAACAGAGACGTGACCGATCGCCCAAGCGGCTAACGAGTCAATCATTTGGTGAAGAGGATGAGAGTAAGTACCAGTAAGTCCTGGCCTCATGTCGCTTCCCATAACAGATTAGGGAAGGTTTTATGCTATTGTTACACTTTCCTGGATAAATTCTGGATAATACTATTCCTAATAAGTAAAAAAGTAAATTATTGACCTCCCGAACGGCTAGTAAGCAGATAAATGCTGAAAAATAAATCATTTTAAGCTTGGCATGATGTGTTATTGATAGACGTCGCTTATACAACAAAACCAAGACGAGGACGATACTCTATTGTTTAGTTATTTCACCATTTATCTGTTTATTTGCTATTCTGGCATTTAGTTCCGTATTTTATTAATTAATTATCACCTTAACTGTCCCGTGTTAGTACAGGAGGAACAGTAATTGGTAAAAAACACTAAATAACACCACGTTTTATTCTCAGGCTGTGGGACTTGAACACAGGACAAAATGATGAACGCCTTACATTATTACCAAAAGATATTAATATATCTAACATTAATATACAATATAAAACTATTTTATTTTTTCATCGTAGTAAAGTTAATTTATCATAATATAAGTCATTAAATTAGTTTATTAACACACTAAGACCATTGCGGCATGTTGGTGATCAACAACCAAAACTATTGTAAACAAACACGAGTGAGGCAGAACTTCTTCCTATTATTATGGCTAATTATCACCTTATTAGTTATTGGATAATGACTAATTCAGGTAAGTGTGTTGATTATAATACTAGTAACATATTTTATAGAGTTTAATATAGGAGTGAGTTGTTTAATGGTTATAATGAACTGTTATGTGTTGGTCCGGGATGATAATGGCGTCGGTGCTAAGAATTTTACCTTCATATCCGTCGGAAATGAGTGGTGGAGTTATCACCCTTCCTCCATACAACCTAACCTAACCAACCAAAGAAACCTAACCTATGTATGTCCTTGTTAAGGTAATAACTAGACACAGTACAGTAAGTAACACAAACTTGATCACTTTATTTACCGTATAATATATACTTATAGATATATACTGGTATATTATATATATTGTATGTATATACTGGTATATACCCAGAATATTCACTTAATAGTTGTAAATTAATGGTGTAACCTTCCTGTGCACTCCAGGCAGTCGTGACGATTGTGTCAACTACCTGGTCATCATCTGTGTTTTGTAAAAAAAAATATAACCTGCCACAGACTACCTCAGGCTGATATAACCTGCCACAGACTACCCCAGGCTGATATAACCTGCCACAGACTACCCCAGGCTGATATAACCTGCCACAGACTACCCCAGGCTGATATAACCTGCCACAGACTACCCCACGCAGATATAACCTGCCACAGACTACCCCAGGCTGATATAACCTGCCACAGACTACCCCAGGCTGTTATAACACACTGACTGACAACTTGTGCAGAAAAAGGTAAGAATTTAGTCATGTGTGTAATTATGGTGTTGAGGGATAACATTCGTGATATTATTCAAGTAAATATTCCATAAGAAGAGCTGTAGATCACTTGACTTAACCTCTTGAGTACAATTACCTTTGGCCCGACCCAACACCAGACACTGTAGCAAGAGAGACCGCACCACCTCCCCACCTGACACTGTACAGTACTGGGGCTATAGATTATTAGAACACCCGAGATGTATTTGAATTAGGAGTGTACAATATGAATACAGTACCATTATTTCCCCACAGATTCTACTGCTATAAAGATCATCAGGTGCACCATGCTAAATACTGATAATCAACAAAATGTTTGATGTTGTCCAGGCTTTGTTCACTAAGATGTATCTAAGACCGACTGGCCCACTGGCTCACCGACCCATCGGCAATATGCCCAAACTCCAGATAGGCCAGTCCGTCACTGGGTGACGATGTGTCATAAACCCTCATTAGCTGTAATTAAACCTTTGTAATTACGTTTAGAATATTTTCATTTTACACAAGTTGATTTAGTCACTTGTAGTTTTCATTTATAAATTGTACTTTTTATAACAATATTATCAAAGGCAAAATATTTTGTTTCAGATACTGTGATGTCACATCTCAAGACCAAGTGTAACTAAGAAGAAGTTCACAATGTCAAGCAGAGATAAAAAGTTCTCCTGTGAGGAATGTGGCAAACAGTTTTGTTTAAAGTCTACTCTTCAGACACATTTACTTGTACACAATGGTATGAAGGAGTTTGAATGTGAGGAATGTGGGAAACATTTATCATCTAAGAGTACTCTCAAGAAACACATTCTTGGACACAGTGGAATAAAGAAGTTTGAATGTGAGAAATGTGGAAAACGTTTTGCACAAAAGAGTAATCTCAAGAGACACATTCTTGGACATAGTGGAATAAAAAAGTTTCAATGTGAGGAATGTGGGAAATGTTTCTCACAGAAGAGTGATCTTAAGAGACACATTCTTGGACACGGTGGTATAAAGGAGTTTGAATGTGAGGAATGCAAGAAATGTTTCTCACACAAGAGTGCTCTCAAGGGACACATTCTTGTACACAGTGGTATAAAGGAGTTTGAATGTGAGGAATGTGGGAAATGTTTCTCAAGGAAGAATCATCTCAACAGACACATTCTTGGACACAGTGGTATAAAGGAGTTTGAATGTGAGGAATGTGGGAAATGTTTCTCAGAGAAGCGTGATCTCAAGAGACATATTCTTGGACACAGTGGTATAAAGGAGTTTGAATGTGCGGAATGTGGGAAACATTTTGCAGAAAAGCGTCATCTCAAGGGACACATTCTTGGACACAGTGGTATAAAGGAGTTTGAATGTGAGGAATGTGGGAAATGTTTCTCACGCAAGAGTGCTCTCAAGAGACACATTGTTGGACACAGTGGTATAAAGAAGTTTGAATGTGCGGAATGTGGGAAACGTTTTGCAGAAAAGGGTCATCTCAAGGTACACATTCTTGGACACAGTGGTATAAAGGAGTTTGAATGTGAGGAATGTGGGAAATGTTTCTCACGCAAGAGTGCTCTCAAGAGACACATTGTTGGACACAGTGGTATAAAGAAGTTTGAATGTGCGGAATGTGGGAAACGTTTTCCAGAAAAGGGTCATCTCAAGGTACACATTCTTGGACACAGTGGTATAAAGGAGTTTGAATGTGAGGAATGTGGGAAATGTTTCTCACGCAAGAGTGCTCTCAAGAGACACATTCTTGGACACAGTGGTATAAAGGAGTTTGAATGTGAGGAATGTCTGAAATGTTTCTCACGCAAGAGTGATCTCAAGGGACATATTCTTGAACACAGTGGTATAAAGGAGTTTGAATGTGAGGAATGTGGGAAATGTTTCTCACGCAAGAGTGATCTCAAGGGACATATTCTTGAACACAGTGGTATAAAGGAGTTTGAATGTGAGGAATGTGGGAAATGTTTCTCACGCAAGAGTGCTCTCAAGGGACATATTCTTGTACACAGTGGTATAAAGGAGTTTGAATGTGAGGAATGTGGGAAATGTTTCTCACGGAAGAGTAATCTCACTACACACATTCTTGTACACAGTGGTATAAAGGAGTTTGAATGTGAGGAATGTTTGAAATGTTTCTCACAGAAGCAGAATCTCAAGAGCCACATTCTTGTACACAGTGGTATAAAGGAGTTTGAATGTGAGGAATGTGGGAAATGTTTCTCACAGAAGAATGTTCTCAAGAGACATATTCTTGAACACAGTGGTATAAAGGAGTTTGAATGTGAGGAATGTGGGAAATGTTTCTCACGCAAGAGTGATCTCAAGGGACATATTCTTGTACACAGTGGTATAAAGGAGTTTGAATGTGAGGAATGTGGGAAATGTTTCTCACGCAAGAGTCATCTCACTACACACATTCTTGGACACAGTGGTATAAAGAAGTTTGAATGTGAGGAATGTGGGAAATGTTTCTTACGCAAGGGTGATCTCAAGGGACACATTCTTGGACACTATGGTATAAAGGAGTTTGAATGTGAGGAATGTGGGAAATGTTTCTCACGCAAGAGTGATCTCAAGGGACATATTCTTGTACACAGTGGTATAAAGGAGTTTGAATGTGAGGAATGTGGGAAATGTTTCTCACGGAAGAGTAATCTCACTACACACATTCTTGTACACAGTGGTATAAAGAAGTTTGAATGTGAGGAATGTGGAAAATGTTTCTCCCAGAAGGGTCATCTCAAATGTCATAAACTTGTGCATGAAAAAAACAGAATTCAATAAATGTTTGAATGACTTTAACAGAAGGTAAATGTGCCACATAAACTTGAATACAGTGATATACATCAATATAAAACCACTTGAACAAACTCTATGAATGTAGCTGAAATAAAGACAAGTGACAAATGCCACTTTTATAGATATTAAACATAAGTTATAATTATCTGCTCTTAAGATGTAAATTTCTTCTACCATGGCCTTAGTGTATACATTTGGTGTTGGTTAAATATCACTCATAATAATTCTCCATTTTGTTTCATCAGCCTTTTTAATAATGTTATTTACAGTACAGTAGTAAGCAAATGTAAAACTTATCATCTTTGTGGTTGAAATTTCATCTTCACTAGATAAGCTTTGTTGAACATTGATGAACTCTCATTTACTATAATTTGTGCATCAGTAGTTGTGTCAACTGTGTACGTCTGTCTTTATTTACACTTGATGTAAGTTTTGTTACAAGTACGTACATTAACACGGGTAGTAAATCATCTTGGTAAAGTAGTACAGTGGTGGTAGACCATTTGTTATAGTCAAGGTGTTGTCACTATCTCACGGAAACTCTTCAATCTCTGTTGAAATTGTACGTAAATATTTGATAAGTTTTGCTCAACTCTGACGATATATTTTGATATTTTATCTTGACTAAAATGGATGGTAGTTTTGATTTATGTTTTAAATATATTCTTTCATCACTTACAGATATATGGTACCATTGTCTGGTAAATAATGGTTAGGGTTCATATATAGTAGCTGGTGTTATGGGGCAGATGAAGTTTAACACCTCTTAACTGTATATAATATCATGTTTAATATATTGTTCAGTTAGCATCTTGGACCTTAATTAGGTAACTCTTCTTGGTTATATATAAATTAATCCTTGGGCAGTCATTTTCTTAAAGTAGCCAATGCTGAAATGTCAAACTCTGGGTTAAAATTAGTTGTTTGATCATGTCAAGCAGAAGACTTGTTTAAATTAACATACAGTATTTAGATATTTGCTGTTCTTATATACAACTTTTCCTAATAGTACTGGCATGTGTTTATCTAACAATGATGTTTTAAAAAATGATTGCTACAAGAAGTTCATTAATTATGTGCACCTGAATATATAGTTTTATGTTAATACAGGCTGTCCCCAACTTACAACAGGGATAAGTTCCTGGACCCATAGTTTAGGTTAGGTTAAAGCCCATACAAAACAACAATAATATCCCATATATAACAAATAATGTAAATAAAGTGATGTTAAACAATATATAAGGATAAGAATAATGTAAAAAATGGGATTTTAATGACAAGTTTTTGTGGTGAATGTATTGGGATCCCAATCATAAGTGCGGGTGATGGTAAGTCGGACGGTCGTAACTCGGGGACTGCCTGTATACACTTTATGTTTGGCCATGATGTGCCACAAACATTAGTATCTTACAGAATGAGATATAAGTATTTAAACTATTGCTGAATATTTTATTACAACCCCAATATTGTAGAACAAGTGTACAGTAATGGCTGGTCTTCAGATACTGTATGTGGATGTACTAAATTAATATTGCTGTAATTGCCCTAAAATTCATTATGAGTAAAGAAGCATTAAAATAATAAGTTTTGTATTTATGGAATTTAATGAGCAGATGATTCCATGGCTGGTTTATATTTTGAGTTGAGAGCCAAATGTTAGATTGGTCTGGAAGACGCCCGGGGAGGAGCCAAGGTAATATTTATGATAATTTACTGTTTTATGACCGTAATTATTGCTGGAAATGATTCTAGATAGAATATTATTAAACAACATGATGGCAAGGGTTGATGGTGACTGCCAATAACTCGTAGAGATGAGTATTTTGTATAAATTTGGGTCACATGTATATTACATTGTGTATACAGTGAACTGGAATCATAATATATTATTTATTGACATCATATCAATATTGTCTCCATATTACAAGTCCTACTGCCTCCCGAGAGACACGAGTGCCAGTGTATTACGTTGGTACTCGTGTCACGCAGAACACACTATAACTTGTGGTATGGAGACAATATTTATATGATTTAAGGACTGGGAGTTAGCACCACCAAAGAGTGGGTAGCATACAAGAATTAAATCTAAATTATTATGTATAAGTAGGTGACATAGTGGTCAGTGACTCTTCCTGTGGTAGGAGGTCCCTGACAGTGGGACAGTCAAGGCAGTAGTGTTGAGGGAAGTTAGCATTGGGACAGTTACTGAGTTTACAGGAAGAGAAGTGCAGGCCATCTCCCACCTCAGATACTAACCTAATGCTAAAAGAGACAACATTATATCTGCTGACCATAAGTCCACTTCGACGATACTTGTGTGGACGAGGAAGAAAGTGATCATAGTTTTGGGTGGATATATCTTCAGCCACTTCACTATGCCTGTGATGGATTGTAGGGAGAAGAGCGGCTTAACGTATTCCCTCTCAATAGGGTCATGTTGGGCTTATATTGAGGCCTAACAGATCATGATTGGACAGTCAGAGTTTGGAGAATCAGTTATTGATTAATCTCTTTTTTTTTTCTTTTTACTTTTATCCTCTTCACCACTGAACGACTCGTTAGCTGCTTGGGAGATCGGTCACGTCTGCGTTACGCACTGTTGGCAAGTACTGGCCTTGAACTGGCTCCTGAATGTACCTGAACCTGCTCCAGTGTTGGTCAAGTCTGGTCATGAAACAGCTCACACTCGGTGCCGTCACAACACTCTGGTAGATTGTTCCAAGAATTCACAACTCTCACTCCGAAAAAGTTACCCCTCACAGTTTTCTGGACTTGTGGCTTCTTCAACCTTGAGCTGTGACCCCTTGTGGGGCGAGCGTCTGCCAGCTCCAGGTAAGGACACTCGACTGAGTAGTGCCCCTTGAGATGCTTATTCACCTCAGTTAGGTCCCCACTTGCCCGTCTGTAGTATAAGCTAGACAAGTTCAGGCGCTCCAATCTCTCAGGGTAGCTGAGGAGTCGTAGTGCAGGCACCAGTCTGGTGGCCCTCCTTTGAACATTTTCTCGGGGACCAGACGGGGTGACAGTACTCCAAATGGGGAAGCACTTCACTCTTCAAGATCGTTATGAGGGACGGACCGTCTAGATGTCTGAACGACCTTCTTATAAGACATAATAATTTATTTGCCTGATTTACCTTCTTCTCACAATGGCCCGAGAACTTCAGCTCATTGTCAACATACAAACCTAGGTCCTTCTCACATTCAGTCTCAACTAGTGCAGTTTCTTCATCCCGTTGGGACATATGATACGCCTCCTTACCGTTGGCACGCCCCAGGTCCATCCTCTTACACTTCGTGACATTGAATCTCGGCAGCCATTTCTTCGACCATTCTTGGAGCCCACAGAGGTCCTTCTGCAGCTCTTCACAGTCCGCTTGGTTCTTGATTTCGCGAAATAACTCGGCGTCATGGGTAAACATTTGTATGGAGGAGTGTACAACGTCAGGCATGTCATTTATGAAACAAACAAATAACAGCGGGCCCAATACACTGTCCTGTGGTACCCCGCTTGTGACAGGTACAGATGATGATTTCCTGCCATTAATCACCACACACTGCTTGCGGTCATGTAGAAAGTCTACTATCCACCCTCGGACATTTCCCCGAATTCCGTACCCTTGAGTTTAATTTTCAGCCCAGTACTTGCCAACAGTGCCTAACAGAGACGTGACCGATCGCCCAAGCGGCTAACGAGTCAATCATTTGGTGAAGAGGATGAGAGTAAGTACCAGTAAGTCCTGGCCTCATGTCGCTTCCCATAACAGATTAGGGAAGGTTTTATGCTATTGTTACACTTTCCTGGATAAATTCTGGATAATACTATTCCTAATAAGTAAAAAAGTAAATTATTGACCTCCCGAACGGCTAGTAAGCAGATAAATGCTGAAAAATAAATCATTTTAAGCTTGGCATGATGTGTTATTGATAGACGTCGCTTATACAACAAAACCAAGACGAGGACGATACTCTATTGTTTAGTTATTTCACCATTTATCTGTTTATTTGCTATTCTGGCATTTAGTTCCGTATTTTATTAATTAATTATCACCTTAACTGTCCCGTGTTAGTACAGGAGGAACAGTAATTGGTAAAAAACACTAAATAACACCACGTTTTATTCTCAGGCTGTGGGACTTGAACACAGGACAAAATGATGAACGCCTTACATTATTACCAAAAGATATTAATATATCTAACATTAATATACAATATAAAACTATTTTATTTTGTTATCGTAGTAAAGTTAATTTATCATAATATAAGTCATTAAATTAGTTTATTAACACACTAAGACCATTGCGGCATGTTGGTGATCAACAACCAAAACTATTGTAAACAAACACGAGTGAGGCAGAACTTCTTCCTATTATTATGGCTAATTATCACCTTATTAGTTATTGGATAATGACTAATTCAGGTAAGTGTGTTGATTATAATACTAGTAACATATTTTATAGAGTTTAATATAGGAGTGAGTTGTTTAATGGTTATAATGAACTGTTATGTGTTGGTCCGGGATGATAATGGCGTCGGTGCTAAGAATTTTACCTTCATATCCGTCGGAAATGAGTGGTGGAGTTATCACCCTTCCTCCATACAACCTAACCTAACCAACCAAAGAAACCTAACCTATGTATGTCCTTGTTAAGGTAATAACTAGACACAGTACAGTAAGTAACACAAACTTGATCACTTTATTTACCGTATAATATATACTTATAGATATATACTGGTATATTATATATATTGTATGTATATACTGGTATATACCCAGAATATTCACTTAATAGTTGTAAATTAATGGTGTAACCTTCCTGTGCACTCCAGGCAGTCGTGACGATTGAGTCAACTACCTGGTCATCATCTGTGTTTTGTAAAAAAAATATAACCTGCCACAGACTACCCCAGGCTGATATAACCTGCCACAGACTACCCCACGCAGATATAACCTGCCACAGACTACCCCAGGCTGATATAACCTGCCACAGACTACCCCAGGCTGATATAACACACTGACTGACAACTTGTACAGAAAAAGGTGAGCATTTAGTCCTGTGTGTAATTATGGTGTTGAGGGATAACATTTGTAATATGATTCAAGTAAATATTCCATAAGAAGAGCTGTAGATCACTTGACTTAACCTCTTGAGTACAATTACCTTTGGCCCGACCCAACACCAGACACTGTATCAAGAGAGACCGCACCACCTCCCCACCTGACACTGTACAGTACTGGGGCTATAGATTATTAGAACACCCGAGATGTATTTGAATTAGGAGTGTACAATATGAATACAGTACCATTATTTCCCCACAGATTCTACTGCTATAAAGATCATCAGGTGCACCATGCTAAATACTGATAGTCACCAAAATGTTGGGTGTTGTCCAGTCTTTGTTCACTAACATGTATCTAAGACCGACTGGCCCACTGGCTCACCGACCCATCGGCAATATGCCCAAACTCCCGATAGGCCAGTCCGTCACTGGGTGACGATGTGTCATAAACCCTCATTAGCTGTAATTAAACCTTTGTAATTACTTTTAGAATATTTTCATTTTACACAAGTTGATTTAATCACTTGTAGTTTTCATTTATAAATTGTAATTTTTATAAAAATATTATCTAAGGCAAAATATTTTGTTTCAGATACTGTGATGTCACATCTCAAGACCAAGTGTAACTAAGAAGAAGTTCACAATGTCAAGCAGAGATAAAAAGTTCTCCTGTGAGGAATGTGGCAAACAGTTTTGTTTAAAGTCTACTCTTCAGACACATTTACTTATACACAATGGTATGAAGGAGTTTGAATGTGAGGAATGTGGGAAATGTTTCTCACAGAAGAGTCATCTTAAGAGACACATTCTTGGACACAGTGGTATAAAGGAGTTTGAATGTGAGGAATGTGGAAAATGTTTCTCAGAGAAGGGTAATCTCAAGAAACACATTCGTGGACACAGTGGTATAAAGGAGTTTGAATGTGAGGAATGTGGGAAATGTTTCTCACAGAAGAATGATCTCAAGAGACACATTCTTGGACACAGTGGTATAAAGGAGTTTGAATGTGAAGAATGTGGGAAATGTTTCTCACGCAAGAGTCATCTCAAGAGACATATTCTTGGACACAGTGGTATAAAGGAGTTTGAATGTGAGGAATGTCTGAAATGTTTCTCACGCAAGAGTGATCTCAAGGGACATATTCTTGAACACAGTGGTATAAAGGAGTTTGAATGTGAGGAATGTAGGATATGTTTCTCACGCAAGAGTCATCTCAAGAGACATATTCTTGGACACAGTGGTATAAAGGAGTTTGAATGTGAGGAATGTCTGAAATGTTTCTCACGCAAGAGTGATCTCAAGGGACATATTCTTGAACACAGTGGTATAAAGGAGTTTGAATGTGAGGAATGTGGGAAATGTTTCTCACGCAAGAGTGCTCTCAAGAGACACATTCTTGGACACAGTGGTATAAAGGAGTTTGAATGTGAGGAATGTGGGAAATGTTTCTCACAGAAGAGTGATCTCAAGAGACACATTCTTGGACACAGTGGTATAAAGGAGTTTGAATGTGAGGAATGTGGGAAATGTTTCTCCCGGAAGGGTCATCTCTGGACACACATTCTTGGACACAGTGGTATAAAGGAGTTTGAATGTGAGGAATGTGGGAAATGTTTCTCCTGGAAGGGTAATCTCAAGACACACATTCTTGGACACAGTGG
The DNA here is from genome assembly GCF_018991925.1 of Homarus americanus. Lineage (NCBI taxonomy): Eukaryota > Metazoa > Arthropoda > Malacostraca > Decapoda > Nephropidae > Homarus > Homarus americanus. The sequence goes on along the minus strand of NW_024739678.1, from coordinate 15,876 downwards.
TATAAAGGAGTTTGAATGTGAGGAATGTGGGAAATGTTTCTCACAGAAGAGTGATCTCAAGAGACACATTCTTCGACACAGTGTTATAAAGGAGTTTGAATGTGAGGAATGCGGGAAATGTTTCTCACAGAAGAGTGATCTCAAGATACACATTCGTGGACACAGTGGTATAAAGGAGTTTGAATGTGAGGAATGTTTGAAATGTTTCTCACGCAAGAGTGCTCTCAGGAGACACATTCTTGGACACAGTGGTATAAAGGAGTTTGAATGTGAGGAATGTGGGAAATGTTTCTCACGCAAGAGTGATCTCAAGGGACACATTCTTGGACACAGTGGTATAAAGGAGTTTGAATGTGAGGAATGTGGGAAATGTTTCTCACGGAAGAGTAATCTCACTACACACATTCTTGGACACAGAGGTATAACGGAATTTGAATGTGAGGAATGTGGGAAATGTTTCTCACGGAAGAGTAATCTCACTACACACATTCTTGGACACAGAGGTATAAAGGAGTTTGAATGTGAGGAATGTGGGAAATGTTTCTTACGCAAGGGTGATCTCAAGGGACACATTCTTGTACACAGTGGTATAAAGGAGTTTGAATGTGAGGAATGTGGGAAATGTTTCTCACGCAAGAGTGGTCTCAAGGGACATATTCTTGGACACAGTGGTATAAAGGAGTTTGAATGTGAAGAATGTGGGAAATGTTTCTCCCTGAATGGTAATCTCAAACGTCATAAACTTGTGCATGAAAAAAACAGAATTCAATAAATGTTTGAATGACTTTAACAGAAGGTAAATGTGCCACATAAACTTGAATACAGTGATATACATCAATATAAAACCACTTGAACAAACTCCATGAATGTAGCTGAAGTAAAGACAAGTGACAAATGCCACTTTTATAGTTATTAAACACAAGTTATAATTATTTGCTTTTAAGATGTAAATTTCTTCTACCATGGCCTTAGTGTATACATTTGGTGTTGGTTAAATATCACTCATAATAATTCTCCATTTTGTTTCATCAGCCTTTTTAATGTTATTTACAGTACAGTAGTAAGCAAAGGTAAAACTTATCATCTTTGTGCTTAAAATTTCATCTTCACTAGATAAGCTTTGTTGAACATTGATGAACTCTCATTTACTATAATTTGTGGATCAGTAGTTGTGTCAACTGTGTACGTCTGTCTTTATTTACACTTGACGTAAGTTTTGTTACAAGTACGTACATTAACACGGGTAGTAAATCATCTTGGTAAAGTAGTACAGTGGTGGTAGACCATTTGTTATAGTCAAGGTGTTGTCACTATCTCACGGAAACTCTTCAATCTCTGTTGAAATTGTACGTAAATATTTGATAAGTTTTGCTCAACTCTGACGAGATATTTTGATATTTTATCTTGACTAAAATGGTTGGTAGTTTTGATTCATGTTTTAAATATATTCTTTCATCACTTACAAATATATGGTACCATTGTCTGGTAAATAATGTTTAGGGTTCATATATAGTACCTGGTGTTATGGGGCAGATGAACTTTAACACCTCTTAACTGTATATAATATCATGTTTAATATATTGTTCAGTTAGCATCTTGGACCTTAGTTAGGTAACTCTTCTTGGTTATATATAAATGCTGAAATGTCAAACACTGGGTTAAAATTAGTTGTTTGATCATGTCAAGCAGAAGACTTGTTTAAATTAACATACAGTTTTTAGATATTTGCTGTTCTTATATACAACTTTTCCTAATAGTACTGGCATGTGTTTATCTAGCAATGGTGTTTTAAAAAATGATTGCTACAAGAATGTCATTAATTTTGTGCACCTGAATATATAGTTTTATGTTAATACAGGCTGTCCCCAACTTACAACAGGGATACATTCCTGGACCCATAGTTTAGGTTAGGTTAAAGCCCATACAAAACAACAATAATATCCCATATATAACAAATAATGTAATTAAGTGATGTTAAACAATATATAAGGATAAAAATAATGTAAAAAGTGGGATTTTAATTACAAGTTTTTGTGGTGAATGTATTGGGATCCCGTTCATAAGTGCGGGTGATGGTAAGTCGGACGGTCGTAACTCGGGGACTGCCTGTATTCACTTTATGTTTGGCCATGATGTGCCACAAACATTAATATCTTACAGAATGAGATATAAGTATTTAAACTATTGCTGAATATTTTATTACAACCCTAATATTGTAGAACAAGTGTACAGTAATGGCTGGTCTTCAGATACTGTATGTGGATGTACTAAATTAATATTGCTGTAATTGCCCTAAAATTCATTATGAGTAAAGAAGCATTAAAATAATAAGTTTTGTATTTATGGAATTTAATGAGCAGAAGATTCCATGGCTGGTTTATATTTTGAGTTGAGAGCCAAATGTTAGATTGGTCTGGACGACGCCCGGGGAGGAGCCAAGGTAATATTTATGATAATTTACTGTTTTATGACCGTAATTATTGCTGGAAATGATTCTAGATAGAATATTATTAAACAATATGATGGCAAGGGTTGAAGGTGACTGCCAATAACTCATAGAGATGAGTATTTTGTATAAATTTGGGTCACTTGTATATTACATTGTGTATACAGTAAACTGGAATCAGAATATATTATTTTTTGACATCATATCAATATTGTTTCCATATTACAAGTCCTACTGCGTCCCGAGAGACACGAGTGCCAGTGTATTACATTGGTACTCGTGTCACGCAGAACACACTATAACTTGTGGTATGGAGACAATATTTATATGATTTAAGGACTGGGAGTTAGCACCACCAAAGAGTGGGTAGCATACAAGAATTAAATCTAAATTATTATGTATAAGTAGGAGGTGACATAGTGGTCAGTGACTCTTCCTGTGGTAGGAGGTCCCTGACAGTGGGACAGTCAAGGCAGTAGTGTTGAGGGAAGTTAGCATTGGGACAGTTGTCATGATCGTGATGACGGCTAACCTGAAAACCTTAAGGATTCATATTATGCTCAAACGTCCACAAAACCTTCTGAGTCCCCCAGTGGAAACGTCCTCCGTTTTCTCTGTTCCTTGATGACGTCATCGATAGGCCGCCTTTGTTTAGACGCTGTATGTTGGGACCTGTTGCCATCCAACCCTTTGTAATCAATTTAATTTTGCTTTTGATAGCTGAGTCAGAGCATTGTTAGTGAAGATAATAGTAGGGAATGAAACTGAGTTCATAGTCTCAATTTCAACGTCAGTGTACAGTGAATTAATTCATCGGAATAGAAGTAGGTGGACTCCCTGGTCTGTTTTGAGTGAGGGCCCCGCGGGCATTTCTACCGTTAGTGAGTGCCCGTCCCTTCACCCATACAGGTATGCCATTCCACTCTGTGTTGTAATTCGCCCTTCTTTAAGTGATTTGACCCAATTTATAGTTGATTGTGCAAGTGTTACAGTAACGTAGTTGATATGCTCTGAGTGAAATCATATTTACGTCTTTAACGTCCCCTGAAACGTGATGTTGTTGTCACTGTTAGTGAGTGCCCGTCCCTTCATCCATACAGATCCCATTGTGATTCTTGAATCGCTCTACCATCCAACAACGGCCTCGGATGTATTAGATGTCCAGCCGGGATCATATATGAGAAGATGGCACCGATGCGGCCTGATTAATGTGCCCCACGGCTTCGTTGGGCCAGACCCCAGACCCGCCATGTGTCTGGCTACCCCACAATAACAACAGCCCCAGTGCTCTACCCTGGGTTACTCCTTGGAAGTATATGTCCACAGAGAGTGTTGTAACATGTATGTTAGGGATAATTAGTTGGAAATAATTATCCCATGTTGGGTAGTGGACCCCTGCATATACTAGTGTCATTGTTTACGTATATGTTGAATAATCTACAATGAGTGCCATGTAATGTACCACCAGTAATGTTGTGAGTAAGAGTAAAGAAGAAGGAACTGAGTTTGCACTAAGCCCAGGAGGTGAACCTGGTAATCATATGATTAATACAATATCTTTCCCCATTGATTGCACATTAATAAACTGGTTTTTAGAGTACTTTAGGTGTATTCATTTCTCCCACAGTATTTTACCTTTATTTCCATCCAAGTGACCTGATACCAAAATTACCATACTCACGTGCCTAGACCCTCGACCATGCTACCAAAAGAATGCCCAGGCTACCAAAGGAATGTCCATGCTACCCAAGAATAGGTGACGGAACTGAGTAAGAGTAAGAACTAAGAGAAGTAATTAAGATGAGGGTGGTGTAGAAACAGAGAGGGAGTCAGGCCCCCTCACATTGGTGGCAAGACCAAGAATCCGCCCCCTCACAGTTACTGAGTTTACAGGAAGAGAAGTGCAGGCCATCTCCCACCTCAGATACTAACCTAATGCTAAAAGAGACAACATTATATCTGCTGACCATAAGTCCACTTCGACGATACTTGTGTGGACGAGGAAGAAAGTGATCATAGTTTTGGGTGGATATATCTTCAGCCACTTCACTATGCCTGTGATGGATTGTAGGGAGAAGAGCGGCTTAACGTATTCCCTCTCAATAGGGTCATGTTGGGCTTATATTGAGGCCTAACAGATCATGGTTGGACAGTCAGAGTTTGGAGAATCAGTTATTGATTAATCTCTTTTTTTTTCTTTTTACTTTTATCCTCTTCACCACTGAACGACTCGTTAGCTGCTTGGGAGATCGGTCACGTCTGCGTTACGCACTGTTGGCAAGTACTGGCCTTGAACTGGCTCCTGAATGTACCTGAACCAGCTCCAGTGTTGGTCAAGTCTGGTCTTGAAACAGCTCACACTCGGTGCCGTCACAGCACTCTGGTAGATTGTTCCAAGAATTCACAACTCTCACTCCGAAAAAGTTTGCCCTCACAGTTTTCTGGACTTGTGGCTTCTTCAACCTTGAGCTGTGACCCCTTGTGGGGCGAGCGTCTGCCAGCTCCAGGTAAGGACACTCGACTGAGTAGTGCCCCTTGAGATGCTTATTCACCTCAGTTAGGTCCCCACTTGCCCGTCTGTAGTATAAGCTAGACAAGTTCAGGCGCTCCAATCTCTCAGGGTAGCTGAGGAGTCGTAGTGCAGGCCCCAGTCTGGTGGCCCTCCTTTGAACATTTTCTCGGGGACCAGACGGGGTGACAGTACTCCAGGTGGGGAAGCACTTCACTCTTCAAGATCGTCACGAGGGACGGACCGTCTAGATATCTGAACGACCTTCTTATAAGACCCAATAATTTATTTGCCTGATTTACCTTCTTCTCGCAATGGCCAGAGAACTTCAGCTCATTGTCAACATACACTCCTAGGTCCTTCTCACATTCAGTCTCAACTAGTGCAGTTTCTTCATCCCGTTGGGACATATGATACGTCTCCTTACTGTTGGTACGCCCCAGGTGCATCCTCTTACACTTCGTGACATTGAATCTCGGCAGCCATTTCTTCGACCATTCTTGGAGCCCACAGAGGTCCTTCTGCAGCTCTTCACTGTCCGCTTGGTTCTTGATTTCGCGAAATAACTCGGCGTCATCGGTAAACATTTGTATGGAGGAGTGTACAACGTCAGGCATGTCATTTATGAAACAAACAAACAACAGCAGGCCCAATACACTGCCCTGTGGTACCCCGCTTGTGACAGGTACGGATGATGATTTCGTGCCATTAATCACCACACACTGCTTGCGGTCATGTAGGAAGTCTGCTATCCACCCTCGGACATTTCCCTGAATTCCGTACCCTTGAGTTTAATTTTCAGCCCAGTACTTGCCAACAGTGCCTAACAGAGACGTGACCGATCGCCCAAGCGGCTAACGAGTCAATCATTTGGTGAAGAGGATGAGAGTAAGTACCAGTAAGTCCTGGCCTCATGTCGCTTCCCATAACAGATTAGGGAAGGTTTTATGCTATTGTTACACTTTCCTGGATAAATTCTGGATAATATTATTCCTAATAAGTAAAAAAGTAAATTATTGACCTCCCGAACGGCTAGTAAGCAGATAAATGCTGAAAAATAAATCATTTTAAGCTTGGCATGATGTGTTATTGATAGACGTCGCTTATACAACAAAACCAAGACGAGGACGATACTCTATTGTTTAGTTATTTCACCATTTATCTGTTTATTTGCTATTCTGGCATTTAGTTCCGTATTTTATTAATTAATTATCACCTTAACTGTCCCGTGTTAGTACAGGAGGAACAGTAATTGGTAAAAAACACTAAATAACACCACGTTTTATTCTCAGGCTGTGGGACTTGAACACAGGACAAAATGATGAACGCCTTACATTATTACCAAAAGATATTAATATATCTAACATTAATATACAATATAAAACTATTTTATTTTTTTATCGTAGTAAAGTTAATTTATCATAATATAAGTCATTAAATTAGTTTATTAACACACTAAGACCATTGCGGCATGTTGGTGATCAACAACCAAAACTATTGTAAACAAACACGAGTGAGGCAGAACTTCTTCCTATTATTATGGCTAATTATCACCTTATTAGTTATTGGATAATGACTAATTCAGGTAAGTGTGTTGATTATAATACTAGTAACATATTTTATAGAGTTTAATATAGGAGTGAGTTGTTTAATGGTTATAATGAACTGTTATGTGTTGGTCCGGGATGATAATGGCGTCGGTGCTAAGAATTTTACCTTCATATCCGTCGGAAATGAGTGGTGGAGTTATCACCCTTCCTCCATACAACCTAACCTAACCAACCAAAGAAACCTAACCTATGTATGTCCTTGTTAAGGTAATAACTAGACACAGTACAGTAAGTAACACAAACTTGATCACTTTATTTACCGTATAATATATACTTATAGATATATACTGGTATATTATATATATTGTATGTATATACTGGTATATACCCAGAATATTCACTTAATAGTTGTAAATTAATGGTGTAACCTTCCTGTGCACTCCAGGCAGTCGTGACGATTGAGTCAACTACCTGGTCATCATCTGTGTTTTGTAAAAAAAAATATAACCTGCCACAGACTACCTCAGGCTGATATAACCTGCCACAGACTACCCCAGGCTGATATAACCTGCCACAGACTACCCCAGGCTGATATAACCTGCCACAGACTACCCCAGGCTGATATAACCTGCCACAGACTACCCCAGGCTGATATAACACTGCTGACTGACAACTTGTACAGAAAAAGGTGAGCATTTAGTCCTGTGTGTAATTATGGTGTTGAGGGATAACATTTGTAATATATTCAAGTACATATTCCATAAGAAAAGCTGTAGATCACTTGACTTAACCTCTTGAGTACAATTACCTTTGGCCCGACCCAACACCAGACACTGTATCAAGAGAGACCGCACCACCTCCCCACCTGACACTGTACAGTACTGGGGCTATAGATTATTAGAACACCCGAGATGTATTTGAATTAGGAGTGTACAATATGAATACAGTACCATTATTTCCCCACAGAACTGCTATGATCATCCACCATGACTCACCCCAGTCTTTGCTAAGATGTATCTAAGACCGACTGGCCCACTGGCTCACCGACCCATCGGCAATATGCCCAAACTCCCGATGGGCCAGTCCGTCACTGGGTGACGATGTGTCATAAACCCTCATTAGCTGTAATTAAACCTTTGTAATTACTTTTAGAATATTTTCATTTTACACAAGTTGATTTAGTCACTTGTAGTTTTCATTTATAAATTGTACTTTTTATAAAAATATTATCTAAGGCAAAATATTTTGTTTCAGATACTGTGATGTCACATCTCAAGACCAAGTGTAACTAAGTAGAAGTTCACAATGTCAAGCAGAGATAAAAAGTTCTCCTGTGAGGAATGTGGCAAACAGTTTTGTTTAAAGTCTACTCTTCAGACACATTTACTTATACACAATGGTATGAAGGAGTTTGAATGTGAGGAATGTGGGAAACATTTATCATCTAAGAGTACTCTCAAGAAACACATTCTTGGACACAGTGGAATAAAGAAGTTTGAATGTGAGAAATGTGGAAAACGTTTTGCACAAAAGAGTAATCTCAAGAGACACATTCTTGGACATAGTGGAATAAAAAAGTTTCAATGTGAGGAATGTGGGAAATGTTTCTCACAGAAGAGTGATCTTAAGAGACACATTCTTGGACACGGTGGTATAAAGGAGTTTGAATGTGAGGAATGCAAGAAATGTTTCTCACACAAGAGTGCTCTCAAGGGACACATTCTTGTACACAGTGGTATAAAGGAGTTTGAATGTGAGGAATGTGGGAAATGTTTCTCAAGGAAGAATCATCTCAACAGACACATTCTTGGACACAGTGGTATAAAGGAGTTTGAATGTGAGGAATGTGGGAAATGTTTCTCAGAGAAGCGTGATCTCAAGAGACATATTCTTGGACACAGTGGTATAAAGGAGTTTGAATGTGCGGAATGTGGGAAACATTTTGCAGAAAAGCGTCATCTCAAGGGACACATTCTTGGACACAGTGGTATAAAGGAGTTTGAATGTGAGGAATGTGGGAAATGTTTCTCACGCAAGAGTGCTCTCAAGAGACACATTGTTGGACACAGTGGTATAAAGAAGTTTGAATGTGCGGAATGTGGGAAACGTTTTGCAGAAAAGGGTCATCTCAAGGTACACATTCTTGGACACAGTGGTATAAAGGAGTTTGAATGTGAGGAATGTGGGAAATGTTTCTCACGCAAGAGTGCTCTCAAGAGACACATTGTTGGACACAGTGGTATAAAGAAGTTTGAATGTGCGGAATGTGGGAAACGTTTTCCAGAAAAGGGTCATCTCAAGGTACACATTCTTGGACACAGTGGTATAAAGGAGTTTGAATGTGAGGAATGTGGGAAATGTTTCTCACGCAAGAGTGCTCTCAAGAGACACATTCTTGGACACAGTGGTATAAAGGAGTTTGAATGTGAGGAATGTCTGAAATGTTTCTCACGCAAGAGTGATCTCAAGGGACATATTCTTGAACACAGTGGTATAAAGGAGTTTGAATGTGAGGAATGTGGGAAATGTTTCTCACGCAAGAGTGATCTCAAGGGACATATTCTTGAACACAGTGGTATAAAGGAGTTTGAATGTGAGGAATGTGGGAAATGTTTCTCACGCAAGAGTGCTCTCAAGGGACATATTCTTGTACACAGTGGTATAAAGGAGTTTGAATGTGAGGAATGTGGGAAATGTTTCTCACGGAAGAGTAATCTCACTACACACATTCTTGTACACAGTGGTATAAAGGAGTTTGAATGTGAGGAATGTTTGAAATGTTTCTCACAGAAGCAGAATCTCAAGAGCCACATTCTTGTACACAGTGGTATAAAGGAGTTTGAATGTGAGGAATGTGGGAAATGTTTCTCACAGAAGAATGTTCTCAAGAGACATATTCTTGAACACAGTGGTATAAAGGAGTTTGAATGTGAGGAATGTGGGAAATGTTTCTCACGCAAGAGTGATCTCAAGGGACATATTCTTGTACACAGTGGTATAAAGGAGTTTGAATGTGAGGAATGTGGGAAATGTTTCTCACGCAAGAGTCATCTCACTACACACATTCTTGGACACAGTGGTATAAAGAAGTTTGAATGTGAGGAATGTGGGAAATGTTTCTTACGCAAGGGTGATCTCAAGGGACACATTCTTGGACACTATGGTATAAAGGAGTTTGAATGTGAGGAATGTGGGAAATGTTTCTCACGCAAGAGTGATCTCAAGGGACATATTCTTGTACACAGTGGTATAAAGGAGTTTGAATGTGAGGAATGTGGGAAATGTTTCTCACGGAAGAGTAATCTCACTACACACATTCTTGTACACAGTGGTATAAAGAAGTTTGAATGTGAGGAATGTGGAAAATGTTTCTCCCAGAAGGGTCATCTCAAATGTCATAAACTTGTGCATGAAAAAAACAGAATTCAATAAATGTTTGAATGACTTTAACAGAAGGTAAATGTGCCACATAAACTTGAATACAGTGATATACATCAATATAAAACCACTTGAACAAACTCTATGAATGTAGCTGAAATAAAGACAAGTGACAAATGCCACTTTTATAGTTATTAAACACAAGTTATAATTATCTGCTCTTAAGATGTAAATTTCTTCTACCATGGCCTTAGTGTATACATTTGGTGTTGGTTAAATATCACTCATAATAATTCTCCATTTTGTTTCATCAGCCTTTTTAATGTTATTTACAGTACAGTAGTAAGCAAATGTAAAACTTATCATCTATGTGCTTAAAATTTCATCTTCACTAGATAAGTTGTGTTGAACATTGATGAACTCTCATTTACTATAATTTGTGCTTCACTAGTTGTGTCAAACGTATTCGTCTGTCTTTATTTACACGTGACGTAAGTTTTATCACAAGTACGTACATTAACACGGGTAGTAAATCATCTTGGTAAAGTAGTACAGTGGCGGTAGACCATTTGTTATAGTCAAGGTGTTGTCACTATCTCACGGAAACTCTTCAATCTCTGTTGAAATTGTACGTAAATATTTGATAAGTTTTGCTCAATTCTGACGATATATTTTGATATTTTATCTTGACTAAAATGGTTGGTAGTTTTGATTCATGTTTTAAATATATTCTTTCATCACTTACAGATATATGGTACCATTGTCTGGTAAATAATGGTTAGGGTTCATATATAGTACCTGGTGTTATGGGGCAGATGAACTTTAACACCTCTTAACTGTATATAATATCATGTTTAATATATTGTTCAGTTAGCATCTTGGACCTTAGTTAGGTAACTCTTCTTGGTTATATATAAATTCATCCTTGAACAGTCATTTTCTTAAAGTAGCCAATGCTGAAATGTCAAACTCTGGGTTAAAATTAGTTATTTGATCATGTCAAGCAGAAGACTTGTTTAAATTAACATACAGTATTTAGATATTTGCTGTTCTTATATACAACTTTTCCTAATAGTACTGGCATGTGTTTATCTAGCAATGGTGTTTTAAAAAATGATTGCTACAAGAATGTCATTAATTTTGTGCACCTGAATATATAGTTTTATGTTAATACAGGCTGTCCCCTGTGGTGTGGTGGATGTAATCCTAGACAAGGTTCTTGAAACTCCAGGGCACGAGCAGTAGGTATATTCAATAAGTGGTACAAGGCTGGGCGTGATAGCCAACCGATACAGGAGCGATTACTAGGGACCCCGGACCGTAGGTAGGCCGAGGCCGATCTGAGGGAAATTAGCTAGCCAGGCAAAGAGAGTTGCTAGACATTCCTAGGACAATAAATGAGGTCTTCTAATTACTCGACTAGCGCGGTACAGACATAGTACATCGGGACATAGTAAATGGACATAGGCATTAGACATAAGCATAGACATCAGACATGCTATAATAATATGTAGTAATACAGACATGTGAATAAATGGTACAATGAATGGTAACAAGAGTCCTGGTGTCAGGCGTGTTCACATATCTTGGTATGTACATATCTATACACCTCCCTCCCCCTTTACGCTCGTAGTGCAATCTCGAGCGGCTACGGACTCTTTTCCCATGAGTCGGGGGGAGCAGCGAGGGACAATGGGAGGATCAACTGACGACCTTCGTTCCTGGTCTGGGCAAGGGGACATAGGGGACGGGGAGGAAGGTTCGTCACTAGAGGGTGGCACTGGGCGGAGGTGGCGTCTGTTTCGCCACCACACACGACCACTGGGGAGGCGGACTTGGTACGAACGAGGCTCGCCACGGCCCATGACGACCCCAACCTTGTCCCAGCGGTGTGACGTCGGGTCCTGGATTCGTACTTGCTGGCCGACGGCCAACCTGGGAAGGGGGCGGGCTTGGGCGTCATAGTGGCTTGTCACTTGGGCCATCCGGGCAGCCTCACGGCGGTCACACTCGTCCGCCTTGATCTGCCATTCATCTAAGAAGGACTGGGGGTGGGCAGGCACACAAGTACGAAGGGGGCGGCCATACAACACCTGGGCAGGAGAGCGTCCGGCAGGGGTAGGGGTGTTACGGAGTTCCAGTAGGCCCCTGTCGAACTCCTCGCAGTCCAGGTTCCCCGTCGGTGCTGTCTTGAGGATGAGGTATTTTACGGACTTTACCGCTGCCTCGGCGTGGCCATTCGCCTGCGGGTAATGAGGGGAGGTGACGATGTGGTGGACGCCCCAGCGTTCGGCGAAGCTCTTGAACTCGTGGCTATTGAACGGGGGCCCACCGTCGGTTCGGAGGCGGAGAGGCACTCCGACTTCCCGGAAGAAGCAACAAAACATCCGGATGACCCTGGAAGAGGTGGTGTCCCGACCACAGGGAACTACCACGGGCCATCCAGAGAGCCTGTCGGCGACCACCAGGAAAGACTTTCCGGCCACATTAAAGAAGTCGGCGGACACGGATTCAAAGGGCCGCTTTGGGAGGTCATTGCACAGGTACGGCTCTTGTTGCTGGCTGGGCTGGAGTTGCTGGCAAGGCTCACAGGCCTCAACCATGCTCTTAATATCGGCGTCAATACCAGGCCAGAAGACGGTCTGACGGGCTCTGCGCCTGGTGGCTTCAACGCCGCGGTGGCTGTCATGGAGGCGGGATAAGGTGCGCCGGCGGAGGGCAGCGGGAACGACGATCCTGGGGCCGTACAACACCAGCTCTCCGTCCGCATAGAGGCTATCCCTTAGCTTCCAGAAGGGGAGGGCGGAGGCGTGAATGTCGTAGCGGTTGGTGGGGAATCCAGCGGAGACGTAGTCGAGGAGTTGGACGTATGCCGGGTCTTGAGCGGCGGCGATGCGAAGCTCCTGGAGAGTCCTATCGTCTTCGATGGAGGGCGTCGTCGTCGTCTTGTCAGCAAGGGAAGTGGCTGTGTGTGTCACTAAAGACCGAACGCGAGCAGCGGCCGTGGTACAGTCGACTTCATCTTCAGGTGTGGGGCGACTAACAGGGGCTCGGGAGAGGGCGTCTGGTATGCACAGAAGCTTCCCGGCGCGCCACACAGCTGTAAAGACGTAAGGGGCGGTCTTCTCTTTGAGACGTTGGAGGCGAGGATTTTCGATGGCGTCCAACGTGTAGTGATTAAGAATGGGTATGAGCGGGCGATGGTCCGTCATGAGGGTGAAATGCCCAAGGCCGAACAGGTAAAGGCGTCACTTGGCCATAGCCCAGGCGACTGCCAGCATCTCTAGTTCAATGGTGGCGTATCTGGTCTCCGTGTCCGTCAAAAACCTGGAGCCACACTGAACTAAGCACAGTCTACCCTGGCCGTGGTCTTGAAGGAGGGCATATCCGAGGCCGTATAGACGGGAGGCGTCGGTCTGGAGGACCACTGGTAAGGACGGGTCGAAGGGTGCCAGGACTGGTGGTGACAGCAACGTCTTCTTAACATTCCTGAACGCTAGGTCGTGGTCAGGAGTCCAGAGGAAGGAGCGCTTGGGGCTCATGAGGGGGCGTAGAGGTTGGGCTGATGTGGCGATTTTAGGGGAGAAGTCGGCCAGCTGATTTACCAGGCCCATAAATGAGCGAAGGTCGGTCAGGTTCGCTGGAGTAGGGAAGTCCCTGATGGCCTTGACCTTCTCCTCATCAGCTGAGATCCCCTCTGGCGAGATGTTGTAGCCGCAGTAGTTAACTTGGGAGGTGGCGACCACAAATTTATCTTTGTTCAGGGTGATACCATGGGCACGACATCTTGTGAGCATCAGATGAACTCGGTTCAAGTGGGCCGGGAGATCATCGTCGAAGAGCAGGATGTCATCTACGACCTTCACGCAGTTGGTGACACCCTGCAGAGCCATATCCCCACGGAGGCAGTACGCATTCCCCGTTGCTGCGAAGCCCATGGGTCCGCGGCAGTGTTGGAAGCGGCCGTAGGGCGTGATGAATGTAGTGAGGTGGCGATCTTCTTCCGCCAGGTCGACTTGCCAGTACCCATGTAGTGCATCCGCCGTGGTAAAGAACTTTGCAGACGGGGTGACGCTGCGGACTGCTTGGATGGGCGTAGGCGATGGATGGGCGGGACGGGAGACCTGCGAGTTGAGATGGGTGAGGTCCACTGTGATGCGAACACCTACAGGCTTGGGTGCCAAGACCATAGGGTGGCACCACTCGGAGGGCTCCTCACCGGCGTGCCTGATGATCCCCTGCTGCACCAGAGAATCGAGCTCCGCCTTCACCTTGTCCCGTATGGCAAAGGGGATAGGCCTGGGTGTGTGGATGGCGAAAGGCGTCGCGCCAGGCTTGAGGTGGATTCTCATCGGGGGCCTGTCATCTTCTTGAGCGGCGTCTTCTGGAGGTCGGGCTTGGAGACAAGGACGTCGCTGAACTGACGAAAAAAGAACTCCCGGGCGGCAGCAGGTGTGGTCATGGCTGAAACAGGTATCTCTGCACACCTGTTGAGGTGTGTCACAGCGAGGATGGGCTTTGGGAACTCGGATGAGACGATGGCCAAGTCCTGACAATGGCCACATGACAAGAGAGGGGTTTGGATGCCCTCATGGACGTGGACTGTGGCAAGGCAAGACTTGGGACTGAGCTGTAGTGTTGCCTTGAAGCAACCCAAAGGTGGAGACATCGGGGACCCGTCCGCTGTGAGCACGTCGTTCATGGCTGTGGGTGACAGGCTACTCCTGGGGATGTTGAGGGCGTCCAGGTGTGTTGGTCCAATCACCGTGATGTCCGCGCCCGTGTCAGGTATCATCAGGAGGTTGGAAGAGTTAGTACCGTAGGACAGACGAACATTGACGGGCTTGGGGGACCTGTCACTCGAGGCATCATCCACGCGTCGGCATCCTTTGTCGTTCTTGGGAGACGGTGGTGTGGACGTTCTGTCGGGCTGTGAAGAGACGTTTTGACCTGGAGATGGAGGCTTCTTGGTGGACCTGCAACACTTGGCGAAGTGTCCTTGCTTGTTGCAAGCGTTGCATGAGGCCTTGTTGGCAGGACATCGAGGTGTGCGGGGCCAATGGCCTTGAAACCCGCAGTTTCGACATGTACTATCAGCCGCAGGGCACTTTCCTGGACCATGCTGGTGCTGACAGTTTCTGCAGGATTCGGGAGAAGAAACTGGTGACTGTGACGGGGGCTGTGGAGAGGACGTCGTCTGCATCTGGCGTTGATTCCTCTTGTAGGTGGAGACGGCGTGGACTTGAGGTGGCGATGAGTGTATAGCTGAGGCAGCCTCTCTTGTGGCCTCATACGACCTGCAACAGGTGACGAAGTCGGTGAGGGAAGAGGCGGTGTCGAGGGTGAGGAGTTTCTGAAGCAGGTCCTCGTCACGTACACCCATCAGCAAGATCATCTTGAGCTGGATCTCAGCACAGGTTACAGGATCGCCTGTACATAGGTCCACCTCGGTTGCTAGGTCCTTAAGTCGTGCATAGAAGTCTGAGAATGATTCCCCAGAAGCTTGTTTGCAGGATAGCAGTTCCCTACGACGCAAAGCTTCATTGCGGAGGCCACGGAAATGACTCTGCAAGGCGTTTAAAACCTCTGTCACTGACCTGGGGGAGTCAGGGGGGATGGCTAGCGTGTGCTCTAGGAGGCGTTGAACATCGAGGGAAATGCACGATCTTAATTGGATGAGTTGTTTCTGAGGGGGCATTCGGTAGAGGTCAGACATAACAGCAAAGTCTTCGAAACGACGTCGCCATTGACGGTATACTTGATATGTTGCATCAGATTGAAGAGGTGGGGGACTGGGAACTGAAGACTTGCTGTGCAGGGGTGTACTCGAGACGGCAGGCGGTGGAGGAGGCACGGAGAGGTCGACGAGAGTTGAGACTGGAACAGGTGGTTGAGAAGACACTGAGGCATACCTAGGGGAGATAGGTGACGTGTGAGGAGGCGTTGTCTGAAGGATAGATGAAGAGGCTGAAGCTGGCGAATTGGTTGTGGCA
>NW_024739677.1:0-100853 GCF_018991925.1 Homarus americanus | reverse complement strand
ATCTGGTGGAAACGTACTCCAACGTAGAGTCCAGCAACGACGATAATGAAGAACCTTTGGCAGCTTAAAAGTATTATGCCCTAGATAACTTAGATTCGTTACTGATACAGCAGTGCGCTTGGAACCCCCGAAATCTACATGATAACCAAGGGGTGAGTGGCTACTGCACGCCCGGGTACTCTTTCGGCCCAGTGTTCGGCGAAGACGGTTCCTATATTCCACATGAGCAGGGACAGAAAGTCTGAAGTGACGATGAGATGAAGACAAATAAACACCTTCCCACCTCCCATACTCTCCCACCTCCTCATCCCATCCCCTAGTCCATCCCCCACATTCTCCTTCTCTCCCTTTCCCCTTCTCCCTCCTCCTCTCATCTCCTCTTTTTCCTCCCAAGAAGCAGTTAAGAAGACGAGGAGGGAGAGAAGAATCTTTCCACCGCCTGGGACTCCAACGAATGGCAGAGTATTAACCTCCCATTAAACCGAACGAACATCAAAGTATTGGTTGAGTAAGTCTATGAGCACCGGTGGAAGGTAACTGGTATGGTAGTGGCTGAGGGGCTAATGATTTCTAAGTTGATTGTGCTATTTCTCAGCAAGTTCGGTGGTAGTTCAAAAATTTAGGAGAACATTCTCAAAGCCCAATGTGTCCTCGCCTCTTCTTCCCACGAACTGGAGGAGCAAACGCATTTCTCCTAGAACCTTCGTCTACGACAACAACGGTAGTATAGAAATTGACTATGCGAAACTATCGATAAAAAATATTGAGGAGACTTTTCCCAATTTTGTACATTTCATTTTTATTTTCAGCCGGGCAAAACCATGACCACCAAATTAACGTGAAAATTTCCCCGAGAATTAATAATATTTCCCCAAAAATGATCTAAATTTCTAATTATTATGCATTATATTATTTTTTGTCAACCTTTATGCATAAAAACTCTCTCTCTCTCTCTCTCTCTCTCTCTCTCTCCCTCTCTCTCTCTCTCTCTCTCTCTCTCTCTCTCTATTGTTGTTTAAATTTGTTTGTGTGTGCTTGATTGTGTGTGAGTGTGTATTTAACCATGTGCATGTGTGTACTTCCTTGAATGTGTACATATTTGTCCCACTACAGGAGGATGTCCATTTTTGTGTAGATGTCCGTGGAATTGAGGAAGCCTCCATGTGCGTCATGAAAATCTACGCGCCACCATATACACTACATCTACTACACCATCCTCTACACTACATCGACTACACCATCATCTACACTACATCTACTACACCATAATCTACACTACATCTACTACACCATCATCTACACTACATCTAATAAACCATCATCTACACTACATCTACTACACCATAATCTACACTACATCAACTACAACATCATCTACACTACATCTAATAAACCATCATCTACACTACATCTAATAAACCATCATCTACACTACATCTACTACACCATCATCTACACTACATTTAATAAACCATCATCTACACTACATCAACTACACCATCATCTACACTACATCTACTACAACATCATCTACACTACATCTAATACACCATCATCTACACTACATCTACTACACCATCATCTACACTACATCTACTATACCATCTTCTACACTACATCAACTACACCATCCTCTACACTACATCTACTACACGATCCTCTACACTACATCTACTACACATTTAAGATAACTCACTCTATTCCAGGCTGACTATAAATCGCTACCGTAGTTGGTAATCTGCTCAGACAATTTATGGTGTCAAAATAATTGCTAAAATATTTGAATCAAAAATGTGTCACAGGTGTGTAACGCACAGGTGTGTAACGCTCAGCTGTTTGGTGATATGTCTAATAGTGTTGAGCCTAAGTGGACACGAGGCCAAAAAGATACAGTCACTGCTCGGGCTGACTGATGAAGACATTGTCGCACTTCATTGGTGGACGAGTAAGCAAATGACTGTGGCGGACATGGACAAAATTGCTCGATATTTTGGTTATCATTTGACTCCGATAAAAGATGACTCCAGCAAAGAAAACTTGTTCGCTGAGTCCATTATTTTTGAAAAAATTTACCACAACAGGTTTGGAGAGGTATTCATGCAAACCAATGTGCAAAACGTTTACACCATCAGAGAGCCTGACGACGGCATCACAGAGTAGGACTGGGAAGAATATATTGCAAAAAATTTTGAAATCGACGAAGAGTACAACAACCGTCTGGAGGAAACGTACTCCAATGAAGAGTCCAGCAACCTTGATCTGGAGGATACGTCCTCCAACGTAGAGTCCAGCAACCTTGATCTGGAGGATACGTCCTCCAACGTAGAGTCCAGCAACCTTGATCTGGAGGATACGTCCTCCAACGTAGAGTCCAGCAGCCTTGATCTGGAGGATACGCACTCCAACGAAGAGTCCTGCAACCTTGATCTGGTGGAAACGTACTCCAACGTAGAGTCCAGCAACCTTGATCTGGAGGATACGCACTCCAACGAAGAGTCCAGCAACCTTGATCAGGTGGAAACGTCCTCCAACGTAGAGTCCAGCAACATTGAACTGGAGGCAACGTACTCCAACGTAGAGTCCAGCAGCCTTGATCTGGAGGATACGCACTCCAACGTAGAGTCCAGCAACCTTGATCAAGTGGAAACGTACTCCAACGTAGAGTCCAGCAACATTGAACTGGAGGCAACGTACGCCAACGTAGAGTCCAGCAGCCTTGATCTGGAGGATACGCACTCCAACGTAGAGTCCAGCAACCTTGATCTCGTGGAAACGTCCTCCAACGAAGAGTCCAACAACATTGAACTGGAGGCAACGTACGCCAACGTAGAGTCCAGCAGCCTTGATCTGGAGGATACGCACTCCAACGTAGAGTCCAGCAACCTTGATCTGGTGGAAACGTCCTCCAACGAAGAGACCAGCAACATTGAACTGGAGGCAACGTACTCCAACGTAGAGTCCAGCAGCCTTGATCTGGAGGATACGAACTCCAACGTAGAGTCCAGCAACCTTGATCTAGTGGAAACGTACTCCAACGAAGAGTCCAGCAACCTTGATCTGGTGGAAACGTACTCCAACGTAGAGTCCAGCAGCCTTGATCTGGAGGATACGTCCTCCAACGTAGAGTCCAGCAACCTTGATCTGGTGGAAACGTCCTCCAACGAAGAGACCATCAACATTGAACTGGAGGCAACGTACTCCAACGTAGAGTCCAGCAGCCTTGATCTGGAGGATACGAACTCCAACGTAGAGTCCAGCAACCTTGATCTAGTGGAAACGTACTCCAACGAAGAGTCCAGCAACCTTGATCTGGTGGAAACGTACTCCAACGTAGAGTCCAGCAACGACGATAATGAAGAACCTTGGCAGCTTAAAAAGTATTATGCCCTAGATAATCCTAGATTCGTTACTGATACAGCAGTGCGCTTGGAACCCCCCGAAATCTACGATAACCAAGGTGAGTGGCTACTGCACGCTCCGGTACTCTTCGGCCCAGTGTTCGGCGAAGACGGTTCTATATTCCACATGAGCAGGGACAGAAAGTCTAGCGACGATGATGAAGACAAATGGAACACCTTCCAATCTCCCATACTCTCCCCACCTCTCATCCCATCCCTAGTCCATCCCCCACATTCTCCTTCTCCCCTTTCCCCTCTTCCCTCCCCTCCTCTCATCTCCCCTCTTTCCTCCCAAGAAGAAGAAGACGAGGAGGAGAAAGAAGAATCTTCCACCGCCTGGGACTCCAACGAATGGCAGAGTATTAACCTCCCATTAAACCGAACGAACATCAAAGCATGGTTGAGTAAGCTCCATGAGCACCGGTGGAAGGTAACTGGCATGGTAGTGGCTGAGGGGCTAATGATTTCGTTGATTGCATATTTCCTCAGCAAGTTCGGTAGTTCAAAAATTCTAGGAGAACATTCTCAAAGCCCAATGTGTCCTCGCCCTTCTCTCCCACGAACTGGAGGAGCAGTCTTACTCTCCCCTAGAACCTTCGTCTACGACAACAACGGTAGTATAGAAATTGGACTATGCGAAACTATCGATAAAAAATATTGAGGAGACTTTCCCAATTTTGTACATTTCATTTTTATTTTCAGCCGGGCAAAGCAAAACCATGAATCACCAAATTAACGTGAAAATTTCCCGAGAATTAATAATATTTCCCCCCCAAAAATGATCTAAATTTAATTATTATGCATTATATTATTTTTTATCAACCTTTATGCATAAAAACTCTCTCTCTCTCTCTCTCTCTCTCTCTCTCTCTCTCTCTCTCTCTCTCTCTCTCTCTTACACGCAGTAAATTACTTATAATGGAGAACTGTTCTGTTTTAGAAAAAATTGCTCAAATGAAGTCTTAAACTTTTATTATGAAAAATACAATATTTTGTAATACGTATATTAGGGGGCAGTGAAATTTTGCTCAAAGCTGCACTCTTCAGGTATTGTTCCTTATACATATCTAAGACTCCATGCCAAATTTGAAGCTGATATGTCGAGGTTTAGTCTGCCGCATTTTCTACTGAAATTTTTAAATTTACCTACAGTACTAGCCAAACAGCCGCTGTGGCGGTGCAATGTTCTGTTCAGTGTTTATCAACTTTTTTTTTCATATCTCTTATTTCATTTAAGTTGTCTTGTTGCAGATGAGTATGGTGTTATGTCTATATTGATTATCAGCCTTTTCTCATTTCATTTCTCAATGTTGTGTTACTGTACTGTAATGTAGGGGAAACCTGGGTAAGTTGGCGCACTTGAAATTATTCAAATAGTTACCGTTAAGCAATTCACACCGCAGGAGTGTGACGGATATCACCTGGCATGTAATTGTGTTATAAAAGTTCCCAAACGTGAGGTGCAGTTTCTCCTTGACCAGCGAGGTGATAGGAAGATGAAGATTGCAGGGGTTGACATGAAAGTGACGAAGATGTGGGACAGAGTGACGGCAAGAGAGAAGCATGATACGGACAGAGTTAGGAGACAGCTTGAGCAAAAACATAGATATCTGGTCGCTGGAGATATTCCTTATGTTGAGGATAATTCAGATGATTCAAGAGATATTCCTCTCGTCAATACTGATGCTGATTTTGTCCCTGATCCAAGGGCTCTGACAGACACCAGTTCACAGAACCGGACAAGACTCCCTACACTGGCTGCCGCTTGTGACCGATACTTGATTAGTGATTATGCTGGAGCTGCCATTGCTACTGCCACCTTAACTGACTATGGCATTATCACAAAGGATGACAAGAGTCAGGTTATTGGACCACATAAGCTGCGGGATGCGAGACAAAAATACCGATTTAAGAGGCAAGAAATTGAGATGGCTAGTTTAGATAATTTGACGTCACTCTATTTTGATGGTAAGAAGACCGCCACTCGTGTGATGATAAAGAATGAGAAGACCGAGAAATGGAGTTCGAGGATGATGGTGAAAGATCATTATGTCATCATGGTTGAGCCTGGCAATGAATATCTCACACATGTGACTCCCAAGACTGGACACGGAAAGCAGATTGCCAAAACTATTCACGAGTTTCTGGTGGAGAAAAATCTAACCCAGCAGCCCATTGTGTGTGTTGGTTGTGATGGAACCAATGTAAATGTAGGATCAGAAAATGGAGTCATTCATCATCTTGAAATGTTACTTGGTCACCCGCTCCATTATTTCATATGTCAGCTTCACGGAAATGAGCTGCCTTTCCGCGCAGTTTTTTATCACTATGATGGTAAACCAAGTGGTCCTGAGCATTGGCGTGGTCCCATTGAAAAGCAGATCAAGGAGTCTTTGTCTGAGCTTCCAGTTGTCGCCTTCCAGCCAGTCAGTTTCCCTGATTTCCCTGTGTTTAATGATGAAGTGGAGAAAGATCTGTCCCGGGATCAGAAATACCTGTATAGGATTTGTAAAGGAGTTATCACAGGTGTTGTTGAAGATGACTTGGCTGCTATTGAGCCAGGTCCTCCCTGTGTGTCAAGGTGGAACACCTTATGGAGTAGAATCCTCAGGCTGTATGTAGCAACATCAAGACCCAGCCATGAGTTGAAAAGAATTGTCATTACAATAATAAAGTTCAGTGCTCCAATGTGGTTTTACATCAAGATACACCCTTACGTAACACACGGCTCAAGGAACGTATTCCAGTCCCTGCTATATATGAAACACCTGAATAGTGAGGAGGAGACGATAGTGAAGAAGGCTGTCCAGAGAAATGCATACTTCGCCCACACAGATCAACTTCTTCTTGGTATGTGTGCAGATGAGGACATGACTGTTAGAGAAAAAGCTGTCTCAATGATAAGAAAAATTAGAGAGGAGAATCAGCAAAAGGAAGAATGCACTGGCAGATCTGAAGAGGAGGAGGAAGATTCTGATGCTGCTGTTGACGAGAATTTGTTAAACTATACTGATGAGGAGGGTAAAGATGGAGATGGGAATGAGGATGTGGCTCCTGTAGTCAACATGAGAAAGGTGGTGACTCCGAAACTAAAGTGGCAAGCAAAAAACTATCATTCCATGATTAACTGGAGGAATGAACTCAAGACTGAGCCTCCTTACATTGCTTCTCTGTCAAATCTACAGGTTAATGACATTCTTGAGACACCATTAGTGGTGCCCAAGTGGCCAAACAGCACTCAGGCGGTCGAGAGAGGCATAAAAGTGATGACTGAAGCTTGCACTGAAGTGACGGGATACGAATCGAGAGATGGATATATTAGGCAAAGATTATTGTCTAGGAAAATGATGCCAAGGTTCCGCACAAAAAAGAATTTCAATATGAACTTGTAATGATTTTCTATACGGTGTACCTGTAAAATAACATGTGAATTAAATCGATGTCACCCATGTAAAATTTATCATTATCCTGGAAAACATTAAATGACACCTAATTTTTGGTATACACTAAAAGTTGACAAAAAGTCGTTCGCGATGCGGCAGGGTAAGTATGCATGAAATGGCATGAACTTTTGCACAGGTGTTTGTTACAGCCATACAAACGATGCCTGAAAAGTGCAGCCTGCAACTCAAATAAAAGTGTTTTTTCCCTGCCCCCATATACGTCGTATATACTTCACCAACCACTGTTAAACTTAGTGGAATTGTGGTGGTTAAGTAAAGCTCCTTTCAACGCTGTTAACCTAGTTTCTCCGTGAAGAAAACAAAATCCCTCATTGACACTTTCCATTAAATCAGCATAATTATTCCTTTTCATAATAATCAAATTTCCCCCCAAACTGCCATTTTCCTAGATTTTCCCTAAATCCACTCCAATTTCCCGGCCAAGGAACTTTTTCACCAAAACTGGGAGCTCTGATTATTATTACAATTATTACACAACTACTACTGCTGCTGTCCGTCAGTTTTTTGTCTGCCTTGGCTGTGTTCTCAGCCTGACCTGTGTTACCCTCTCAGTCTGACCTGTGTTATCCTCTCAGTCTGACCTGTGATACCCTCTCAGCCTGACCTGTGTTACCCTCTCAGTCTGACCTGTGTTATCCTCTCAGTCTGACCTGTGATACCCTCTCAGTCTGACCTGTGTTACCCTCTCAGTCTGACCTGTGTTACCCTCTCAATCTGACTTGTCAAATATACTACAGGACTAGGCGTGTGTCTGTCTGTCTGTTATGGGCAGCCGAAACGTCACAATCGTTTTTCATCAAACTTGGTGGAAAAATCGCAAAAAATTCGTAGAGTGGACCAAACCTGGTCCCATGACGATAGTTTCTTTAGGAAGGCATTAATTAACCATTTTATTTACGATGGAAAACGATGTAAGTCTATGGACTTGGCGCATCCCAATTAACAATGCAAGTCTACGGACTTGGCGCACCCTCATTCACTGTACGCTGTCAGCCGGACGGCGAACCTGGCACGAAGGGCCCACTGTCATACAATACAATACAAAACAAAACAGTACAGTACAGTACAGTACATTACAGTACAATGCCACACAATACCATACCATACAATACAATACACAACGAACTCTAAATATTTGTAAGAATAAAACATAATTATATAGACATGTAAAACTCACAACTTGATAAGATATCCGTAAGACATTAGCTATTGGAAATGTGATTAAATGTTTTGTCATTAATCCAGTTTGAAATGTACCGGTATTGGTGGTACAATCCTAATGGTCTCTAATCCTGTTGATTAGGTGAGGTTAATCTGGGTTTATTGAGATTAAAGATTAGGTGTGGGGTTTATTTTACCTGTGTTAGTCTCAGGTACGACCCGTATTATAACAACCAGGACCATGATTATAACAACCAGGACCAAGATTGTAACAACCAGGACCATGATTATAACAACAAGGACCATGATTATAACAACCAGGACCAAGATTGTAACAACCAGGACCATGATTATAACAACCAGGACCAAGATTATAACAACCAGGACCATGATTATAACAACCAGGACCAAGATTATAACAACCAGGACCAAGATTGTAACAACCAGGACCATGATTATAACAACCAGGACCAAGATTATAACAACCCATGAGGATAACAACGAGGTTATAACAACCAGGACCATGATTATAACAACCACGACCATGATTATAACAACCGACCAGATTATAACAACCACGACCATTAGTTATAACAACCACGACCATGATGGCCACGACCATGATTATAGACCAAGATTGTAACAACACGACCATGATTATAACAACAACGACCAATAACAACCAGGACCATGATTATAACAACCGACCATGATTATAACAACCGACCAACTGATTATAACAACCAGGACCATGATTATAACAACCACGACCACGATATAACTAGCACGACCATGATTATAACAACCACGACCATGATTATAACAACCACAACTATGATATATATTATAACCACGACCAAGATTATAAAAACCACGATTATAACAACCACGACCATGATTATAACAACCACGACCATTATTATAACCACGACCATGATTATAACAACCACGACCATGATTATACAACACGACCATGATTATAACAACCACGACCATGATTATAACAACTACGAATATGATTATAATAACCATGGCCATGATTATAACAACCACGATCATGATTATAACAACCACGACCATGGTTATAATAACCACGACCATGATTATAACAACCACGACCATGATTATAACAACCACGACCATGATTATAACAACCACGACCATGATTGTAACAATCACGACCATGATTATAACAACCACGACCATGATTATAACAACCACGACCATGATTATAACAACCACGGCCATGATTATAACAACCTAGGTAAACTGTACCACCGGGCTCGCCACCGGGCACGAAGGGCCCATGATCACTTGTCTAATATACTATAGGACTAGCCGTGTGTCTGTCGTCTGTCTGTCTGTCTTTTGTTTTGGGCAGCAGAAACGGTACAAACGTTTTTCATCAAACTTTTTTGGAAAAATCGCAAAAAATTCATAGAGTGGAACAAACTTGGTCCCATGTCGATGGTTTCTTTAGGAAGGCGTTAATTTGTCATTTATTTACGATGGAAAACGATGCATGTCCTATGGACTTGGAGCACCCCAATTAACCATGCAAGTCTACGGACTTGGCGCACCCTCATTCACTGTACGCTAGCCAAGCCCGAGCGTTCAAACTTTCACTGGGCATGAAGGTGCCCGCAATCACTTGTTATCACCTATACCACAATCCCCTTACGACCTTCTAGCCATCACCCCCCCCCCCTTAACAATAACAACACTACAACACCTCTCTCTCACAACCACAACATTCATCCGTTTTCTGATGAGTGGTGTGTTATGATGTTAGGGAAAACTAAACTATTTTTCATACTTTCACCAAAACTGAAATTAATCGTTCACGTGACCTCAAACAACGCCACATGGATGGGAGAAAGAAAAAA
The DNA here is from genome assembly GCF_018991925.1 of Homarus americanus. Taxonomy (NCBI): domain Eukaryota; kingdom Metazoa; phylum Arthropoda; class Malacostraca; order Decapoda; family Nephropidae; genus Homarus; species Homarus americanus. Next base: position 90,944 of record NW_024739677.1, on the reverse strand, counting down.
AAACATGTTCTGTACACGTTGAATGCAATGTCCTGTCTGGTTCATTGTCTCAGGGTGGGTGGGTCCATGGGCTGGTTGGGTCCATGGGCTGGGTGGGTCCATGGGTTGGGTGGGTTCATGGGCTGGGAGGGGACTGGTCTGTTCCTCCTCCCATGGGCTATATGACGCGACGCTAGCAAGGTAATTATGCATGTTATCACCACCGTGTCTGTCAATATCACGACAGATGTTCATCTCTGAATACCACCATTCTAACCTACTCTCTCTCTCTCTCTCTCTCTCTCTCTCTCTATTGTTGTTTCAATTTGTTTGTGTGTGCTTGATTGTGTGTGAGTGTGTATTTAACCATGTGCATGTGTGTACTTCCTTGAATGTGTACATATTTGTCCCACTACAGGAGGATGTCCATTTTTGTGTAGATGTCCGTGGAATTGAGGAAGCCTCCATGTGCGTCATGAAAATCTACGCGCCACCATATACACTACATCTACTACACCATCCTCTACACTACATCGACTACACCATCATCTACACTACATCAACTACACCACAATCTACACTACATCTACTACACCATCATCTACACTACATCTAATAAACCATCATCTACACTACATCTACTACACCATAATCTACACTACATCAACTACAACATCATCTACACTACATCTAATAAACCATCATCTACACTACATCTAATAAACCATCATCTACACTACATCTACTACACCATCATCTACACTACATTTAATAAACCATCATCTACACTACATCAACTACACCATCATCTACACTACATCTACTACAACATCATCTACACTACATCTAATACACCATCATCTACACTACATCTACTACACCATCATCTACACTACATCTACTATACCATCTTCTACACTACATCAACTACACCATCCTCTACACTACATCTACTACACGATCCTCTACACTACATCTACTACACATTTAAGATAACTCACTCTATTCCAGGCAGACTATAAATCGCTACCGTAGTTGGTAATCTGCTCAGACAATTTATGGTGTCAAAATAATTGCTAAAATATTTGAATAAAAAATGTGTCACAGGTGTGTAACGCACAGGTGTGTAACGCTCAGCTGTTTGGTGATATGTCTAATAGTATTGAGCCTAAGTGGACACGAGGCCAAAAAGATACAGTCACTGCTCGGGCTGACTGATGAAGACATTGTCGCACTTCATTGGTGGACGAGTAAGCAAATGACTGTGGCGGACATGGACAAAATTGCTCGATATTTTGGTTATCATTTGACTCCGATAAAAGATGACTCCAGCAAAGAAAACTTGTTCGCTGAGTCCATTATTTTTGAAAAAATTTACCACAACAGGTTTGGAGAGATATTCATGTAAACCAATGTGCAAAACGTTTACACCATCAGAGAGCCTGACGACGGCATCACAGAGTAGGACTGGGAAGAATATATTGCTAAAAATTTTGAAATCGACGAAGAGTACAACAACCGTCTGGAGGAAACGTACTCCAATGAAGAGTCCAGCAACCTTGATCTGGAGGATACGTCCTCCAACGTAGAGTCCAGCAACCTTGATCTGGAGGATACGTCCTCCAACGTAGAGTCCAGCAACCTTGATCTGGAGGATACGTCCTCCAACGTAGAGTCCAGCAGCCTTGATCTGGAGGATACGCACTCCAACGAAGAGTCCTGCAACCTTGATCTGGTGGAAACGTACTCCAACGTAGAGTCCAGCAACCTTGATCTGGAGGATACGCACTCCAACGTAGAGTCCAGCAACCTTGATCAGGTGGAAACGTCCTCCAACGTAGAGTCCAGCAACATTGAACTGGAGGCAACGTACTCCAACGTAGAGTCCAGCAGCCTTGATCTGGAGGATACGCACTCCAACGTAGAGTCCAGCAACCTTGATCAAGTGGAAACGTCCTCCAACGTAGAGTCCAGCAACATTGAACTGGAGGCAACGTACTCCAACGTAGAGTCCAGCAGCCTTGATCTGGAGGATACGCACTCCAACGTAGAGTCCAGCAACCTTGATCAAGAGGAAACGTACTCCAACGAAGAGTCCAGCAACCTTGATCTGGAGGATACGTCCTCCAACGTAGAGTCCAGCAACCTTGATCTGGAGGATACGTCCTCCAACGTAGAGTCCAGCAGCCTTGATCTGGAGGATACGCACTCCAACGAAGAGTCCAGCAACCTTGATCTGGTGGAAACGTACGCCAACGTAGAGTCCAGCAGCCTTGATCTGGAGGATACGCACTCCAACGTAGAGTCCAGCAACCTTGATCTCGTGGAAACGTCCTCCAACGAAGAGTCCAGCAACATTGAACTGGAGGCAACGTACGCCAACGTAGAGTCCAGCAGCCTTGATCTGGAGGATACGCACTCCAACGTAGAGTCCAGCAACCTTGATCTGGTGGAAACGTCCTCCAACGAAGAGACCAGCAACATTGAACTGGAGGCAACGTACTCCAACGTAGAGTCCAGCAGCCTTGATCTGGAGGATACGAACTCCAACGTAGAGTCCAGCAACCTTGATCTAGTGGAAACGTACTCCAACGAAGAGTCCAGCAACCTTGATCTGGTGGAAACGTACTCCAACGTAGAGTCCAGCAGCCTTGATCTGGAGGATACGTCCTCCAACGTAGAGTCCAGCAACCTTGATCTGGTGGAAACGTCCTCCAACGAAGAGACCATCAACATTGAACTGGAGGCAACGTACTCCAACGTAGAGTCCAGCAGCCTTGATCTGGAGGATACGAACTCCAACGTAGAGTCCAGCAACCTTGATCTAGTGGAAACGTACTCCAACGAAGAGTCCAGCAACCTTGATCTGGTGGAAACGTACTCCAACGTAGAGTCCAGCAACGACGATAATGAAGAACCTTGGCAGCTTAAAAAGTATTATGCCCTAGATAATCCTAGATTCGTTACTGATACAGCAGTGCGCTTGGAACCCCCCGAAATCTACGATAACCAAGGTGAGTGGCTACTGCACGCTCCGGTACTCTTCGGCCCAGTGTTCGGCGAAGACGGTTCTATATTCCACATGAGCAGGGACAGAAAGTCTAGCGACGATGATGAAGACAAATGGAACACCTTCCAATCTCCCATACTCTCCCCACCTCTCATCCCATCCCTAGTCCATCCCCCACATTCTCCTTCTCCCCTTTCCCCTCTTCCCTCCCCTCCTCTCATCTCCCCTCTTTCCTCCCAAGAAGAAGAAGACGAGGAGGAGAAAGAAGAATCTTCCACCGCCTGGGACTCCAACGAATGGCAGAGTATTAACCTCCCATTAAACCGAACGAACATCAAAGCATGGTTGAGTAAGCTCCATGAGCACCGGTGGAAGGTAACTGGCATGGTAGTGGCTGAGGGGCTAATGATTTCGTTGATTGCATATTTCCTCAGCAAGTTCGGTAGTTCAAAAATTCTAGGAGAACATTCTCAAAGCCCAATGTGTCCTCGCCCTTCTCTCCCACGAACTGGAGGAGCAGTCTTACTCTCCCCTAGAACCTTCGTCTACGACAACAACGGTAGTATAGAAATTGGACTATGCGAAACTATCGATAAAAAATATTGAGGAGACTTTCCCAATTTTGTACATTTCATTTTTATTTTCAGCCGGGCAAAGCAAAACCATGAATCACCAAATTAACGTGAAAATTTCCCGAGAATTAATAATATTTCCCCCCCAAAAATGATCTAAATTTAATTATTATGCATTATATTATTTTTTATCAACCTTTATGCATAAAAACTCTCTCTCTCTCTCTCTCTCTCTCTCTCTCTCTCTCTCTCTCTCTCTCTCTCTATTGTTGTTTCAATTTGTTTGTGTGTGCTTGATTGTGTGTGAGTGTGTATTTAACCATGTGCATGTGTGTACTTCCTTGAATGTGTACATATTTGTCCCACTACAGGAGGATGTCCATTTTTGTGTAGATGTCCGTGGAATTGAGGAAGCCTCCATGTGCGTCATGAAAATCTACGCGCCACCATATACACTACATCTACTACACCATCCTCTACACTACATCGACTACACCATCATCTACACTACATCTACTACACCATAATCTACACTACATCTACTACACCATCATCTACACTACATCTAATAAACCATCATCTACACCACATCTACTACAATTACAATCTACACTAAGGATCAACTACAACATCATCTACACCACATCTAATAAACCATCATCTACACTACATCTAATAAACCATCATCTACACTACATCTACTACAATTCATCATCTACACCACATCTACTACACCATAATCTACACTAAGCAATCTACTACACCATCATCTACACTACATCTAATAAACCATCATCTACACTACATCGACTACACCATCATCTACACTACATCTACTACACCATAATCTACACTACATCTACTACACCATCATCTACACTACATCTAATAAACCATCATCTACACTACATCTACTACACCATAATCTACACTACATCAACTACAACATCATCTACACTACATCTAATAAACCATCATCTACACTACATCTAATAAACCATCATCTACACTACATCTACTACACCATCATCTACACTACATTTAATAAACCATCATCTACACTACATCAACTACACCATCATCTACACTATATCTACTACAACATCATCTACACTACATCTAATACACCATCATCTACACTACATCTACTACACCATCATCTACACTACATCTACTATACCATCTTCTACACTACATCAACTACACCATCCTCTACACTACATCTACTACACGATCCTCTACACTACATCTACTACACATTTAAGATAACTCACTCTATTCCAAGCTGACTATAAATCGCTACCGTAGTTGGTAATCTGCTCAGACAATTTATGGTGTCAAAATAATTGCTAAAATATTTGAATCAAAAATGTGTCACAGGTGTGTAACGCACAGGTGTGTAACGCTCAGCTGTTTGGTGATATGTCTAATAGTGTTGAGCCTAAGTGGACACGAGGCCAAAAAGATACAGTCACTGCTCGGGCTGACTGATGAAGACATTGTCGCACTTCATTGGTGGACGAGTAAGCAAATGACTGTGGCGGACATGGACAAAATTGCTCGATATTTTGGTTATCATTTGACTCCGATAAAAGATGACTCCAGCAAAGAAAACTTGTTCGCTGAGTCCATTATTTTTGAAAAAATTTACCACAACAGGTTTGGAGAGGTATTCATGCAAACCAATGTGCAAAACGTTTACACCATCAGAGAGCCTGACGACGGCATCACAGAGTAGGACTGGGAAGAATATATTGCAAAAAATTTTGAAATCGACGAAGAGTACAACAACCGTCTGGAGGAAACGTACTCCAATGAAGAGTCCAGCAACCTTGATCTGGAGGATACGTCCTCCAACGTAGAGTCCAGCAACCTTGATCTGGAGGATACGTCCTCCAACGTAGAGTCCAGCAACCTTGATCTGGAGGATACGTCCTCCAACGTAGAGTCCAGCAGCCTTGATCTGGAGGATACGCACTCCAACGAAGAGTCCTGCAACCTTGATCTGGTGGAAACGTACTCCAACGTAGAGTCCAGCAACCTTGATCTGGAGGATACGCACTCCAACGTAGAGTCCAGCAACCTTGATCTCGTGGAAACGTCCTCCAACGAAGAGTCCAGCAACATTGAACTGGAGGCAACGTACGCCAACGTAGAGTCCAGCAGCCTTGATCTGGAGGATACGCACTCCAACGTAGAGTCCAGCAACCTTGATCTCGTGGAAACGTCCTCCAACGAAGAGTCCAGCAACATTGAACTGGAGGCAACGTACGCCAACGTAGAGTCCAGCAGCCTTGATCTGGAGGACACGCACTCCAACGTAGAGTCCAGCAACCTTGATCTGGTGGAAACGTCCTCCAACGAAGAGACCAGCAACATTGAACTGGCGGCAACGTACTCCAACGTAGAGTCCAGCAGCCTTGATCTGGAGGATACGAACTCCAACGTAGAGTCCAGCAACCTTGATCTAGTGGAAACGTACTCCAACGAAGAGTCCAGCAACCTTGATCTGGTGGAAACGTACTCCAACGTAGAGTCCAGCAGCCTTGATCTGGAGGATACGTCCTCCAACGTAGAGTCCAGCAACCTTGATCTGGTGGAAACGTCCTCCAACGAAGAGACCAGCAACATTGAACTGGAGGCAACGTACTCCAACGTAGAGTCCAGCAGCCTTGATCTGGAGGATACGAACTCCAACGTAGAGTCCAGCAACCTTGATCTAGTGGAAACGTACTCCAACGAAGAGTCCAGCAACCTTGATCTGGTGGAAACGTACTCCAACGTAGAGTCCAGCAACGACGATAATGAAGAACCTTGGCAGCTTAAAAAGTATTATGCCCTAGATAATCCTAGATTCGTTACTGATACAGCAGTGCGCTTGGAACCCCCCGAAATCTACGATAACCAAGGTGAGTGGCTACTGCACGCTCCGGTACTCTTCGGCCCAGTGTTCGGCGAAGACGGTTCTATATTCCACATGAGCAGGGACAGAAAGTCTAGCGACGATGATGAAGACAAATGGAACACCTTCCAATCTCCCATACTCTCCCCACCTCTCATCCCATCCCTAGTCCATCCCCCACATTCTCCTTCTCCCCTTTCCCCTCTTCCCTCCCCTCCTCTCATCTCCCCTCTTTCCTCCCAAGAAGAAGAAGACGAGGAGGAGAAAGAAGAATCTTCCACCGCCTGGGACTCCAACGAATGGCAGAGTATTAACCTCCCATTAAACCGAACGAACATCAAAGCATGGTTGAGTAAGCTCCATGAGCACCGGTGGAAGGTAACTGGCATGGTAGTGGCTGAGGGGCTAATGATTTCGTTGATTGCATATTTCCTCAGCAAGTTCGGTAGTTCAAAAATTCTAGGAGAACATTCTCAAAGCCCAATGTGTCCTCGCCTTTCTCTCCCACGAACTGGAGGAGCAGTCTTACTCTCCCCTAGAACCTTCGTCTACGACAACAACGGTAGTATAGAAATTGGACTATGCGAAACTATCGATAAAAAATATTGAGGAGACTTTCCCAATTTTGTACATTTCATTTTTATTTTCAGCCGGACAAAGCAAAACCATGAATCACCAAATTAACGTGAAAATTTCCCGAGAATTAATAATATTTCCCCCCCAAAAATGATCTAAATTTAATTATTATGCATTATATTATTTTTTATCAACCTTTATGCATAAAACTCTCTCTCTCTCTATTGTTGTTTCAATTTGTTTGTGTGTGCTTTTGATTGTGTGAGCAGTGTATTTAACCATGTACATTTCCTAATGTACAACCAACACAGGAGGATGTCCATTTTTGTGTAGATGTCCGTGAATTGAGGAAGCCTCCATGTGCGTCATGAAAATCTACGCGCCACCATATACACTACATCTACTACACCATCCTCTACACTACATCGACTACACCATCATCTACACTACATCTACTACACCATAATCTACACTACATCTACTACACCATCATCTACACTACATCTAATAAACCATCATCTACACTACATCTACTACACCATAATCTACACTACATCAACTACAACATCATCTACACTACATCTAATAAACCATCATCTACACTACATCTAATAAACCATCATCTACACTACATCTACTACACCATCATCTACACTACATTTAATAAACCATCATCTACACTACATCAACTACACCATCATCTACACTATATCTACTACAACATCATCTACACTACATCTAATACACCATCATCTACACTACATCTACTACACCATCATCTACACTACATCTACTATACCATCTTCTACACTACATCAACTACACCATCCTCTACACTACATCTACTACACGATCCTCTACACTACATCTACTACACATTTAAGATAACTCACTCTATTCCAAGCTGACTATAAATCGCTACCGTAGTTGGTAATCTGCTCAGACAATTTATGGTGTCAAAATAATTGCTAAAATATTTGAATAAAAAATGTGTCACAGGTGTGTAACGCACAGGTGTGTAACGCTCAGCTGTTTGGTGATATGTCTAATAGTGTTGAGCCTGAAGTGGACACGAGGCCAAAAAAGATACAGTCACTGCTCGGGCTGACTGATGAAGACATTGTCGCACTTCATTGGTGGACGAGTAAGCAAATGATCGGGACATGGACAAAATTGCTCGATATTTTGCTATCATTTGACTCCGATAAAGATGACCTGTTAAAAGAAAACTTGTTCGCTGAGTCCAGCTATTTTTGAAAAAATTTACCACAACAGGTTTGAGAGGTATTCATGCAAACCAATGTGCAAAACGCGTTTACACCATCAGAGAGCCTGACGACGGCATCACAGAGTAGGACTGGGAAGAATATATTGCAAAAAATTTTGAAATCGACGAAGAGTACAACAACCGTCTGGAGGAAACGTACCCAATGAAGAGTCCAGCAACCTGATCTGGAGGATACGTCCTCCAACGTAGAGTCCAGCAACCTTGATCTGGAGGATGTCCTCCAACGTAGAGTCCAGCAACCCTTGATCTGGAGGATACGTCCTCCAACGTAGAGTCCAGCAGCCTTGATCTGGAGGGGATACGCACTCCAACGAAGAGTCCTGCAACCTGATCTGGTGGGAAACGTACCCAACGTAGAGTCCAGCAACCTTGATCTGGAGGATACGCACACCAACGTAGAGTTCAGCAACCTTGATCTGGTGGAAACGTCCTCCAACGAAGAGTCCAGCAACATTGAACTGGAGGCAACGTACGCCTACGTAGAGTCCAGCAGCCTTGATCTGGGAGGATACGTCCTCCAACGTAGAGTCCAGCAACCTTGATCTGGGAGGATACGTCCTCCAACGTAGAGTCCAGCAGCCTTGATCTTAAGGATACGCACTCCAACGAAGAGTCCTGCAACCTTGATCTGGTGGGAAACGTCCTCCAACGAAGAGTCCAGCAACATTGAACTGGAGGCAACGTACGCCTACGTAGAGAATCCAGCAGCCTTGATCTGGAGGATACGGCACCCAACGCAGTCCAGCAACCTTGATCCGTGAAACGTCCTCCAACGAAGAGTCCAGAAGCAACATTGAACTGGAGGCACGTACGCCAACGTAGAGCTTCAGCAGCCTTTGATCTGAGGATACGTACTCCAACGTAGAGTCTCAGCAACCTTGATCTGGTGGAAACGTCCTCCAACGAAGAGACCAGCAACATTGAACTGGAGGTAACGTACTCCAACGTAGAGTCCAGCAGCCTTGATCTGGAGGATACGAACCGCTAAATGGTGAGTCCAGCGCAACCTTTGATCTAGTGGAAACGTACTCCAACGAAGAGTCCAGCAAATCCCTTGATCTGGTGGAAACGTACTCCACCCAGAGTCCAGCAGCCTTGATCTGGAGGATACGCTGCCCAACGTAGAGTCCAGCAACCTTGATCTGCGGAAAACGTCCTCCAACGAAGAGACTATCAACATTGAACTGGAGGCAAACGTACTCAACGTAGAGTCCAGCAGCCTTGATCTGGAGGATACGAACTCCAACGTAGAGTCCAGCAACCTTGATCTAGTGGAAACGTACCCAACGAAGAGTCCAGCAACCTTGATTCGTGGAAACGTACCCAACGTAGAGTCCAGCAACGACGATAATGAAGAACCTTGGCAGCTTAAAAGTATTATGCCCCAGATAATCCTAGATCTGTTACTGATACAGCAGTGCTTGAACCCCCGGAAATCTACATAACCAAGGTGAGTGGCTACTGCATCGCCTCCGGTAATTCTTTTCGGCCCAGTGTTCATGGTGAAGACGGTTCTATATTCCACATGAGCAGGGACAGAAAGTTCAGCTTAATTTACTTTTATTTTAGCTAATAAATGGAACACCTTCCAACCCTCCCATACTCTCCCCACCTCTCATCCCCATCCCCAGTCCATCCCCCACATTCTCCTTTCTCCTTTCCCCTCTTCCCTCCCTCCTCATCTCCCCTCTTTCCTCCCAAGAAGAAGAAGACGAGGAGGAGAAAGAAGAATCTTCCTACCGCCTGACTCCAACGAATGGCAGAGTATTAACCTCCCATTAAAACTGAACGAACATCAAAGCATGGTTGAGTAAGTTCCATGAGCACCGGTGGAAGGTAACTGCATGGTAGTGGCTGAGGGGCTACCAGATTTCGTTGATTGTATATTTCCTCAGCAAGTTCGGTAGTTCAAAAATTTAGGAGAACATTCTCAAAGCCCAATGTGTCCTCGCCCTTCTCTCCCACGAACTGGAGGAGCAGTCTTACCTCCCCTAGAACCTTCGCTCACGACAACAACGGTAGTATAGAAATTGGACTATGCGAACTATCGATAAAAAATATTGAGGAGACTTTTCCCAATTTGTACATTTCATTTTTATTTTCAGCCGGCAAAGCAAAACCATGAATCACCAAATTAACGAAAATTTCCTGAGAATTAATAATATTTCCAAAAATGATCTAAATTTAATTATTATGCATTATATTATTTTTCTCTCTTACACGCAGTAAATTACTTATAATGGAGAACTGTTCTGTTTTAGAAAAAAATTGCTCAAATGAAGTCTTAAACTTTTATTATGAAAAATACAATATTTTGTAATACGTATATACTTCACCAACCACTGTTAAATTTTGTGGAATTGTGGTGGTTAAGTAAAGTCTTTCAACACTGTTAACCTAGTTTCTCCGTGAAGAAAAACAAAAATCCTCATTGACACTTTCCATTAAATCAGCATAATTCTTCCTTTTCATAATAATCAAATTTCCCCCCAAACTGCCATTTTCCTAGATTTTCCCTAAATCTACTCCACTTCCCCAAGGAACTTTTCACCAAAACTGGGAGCTCTGATTATTATTACAATTATTACACAACTACTACTGCTGCTGTCCGTCAGTTTTTGTCTGCCTTGGCTGTGTTCTCAGCCTGACCTGTGTTACTCTCTCAGTCTGACCTGTGATCCCTCTCAGTCTGACACCTGTGTTACTCTCAGTCTGACCTGTGATACCCCTCTCAGTCTGACCTGTGTTACCCTCTCAGTCTGACCTGTGATACCCTCTCAGTCTGACCTGTGATACCCTCTCAGTCTGACCTGTGTTACTCTCTCAGTCTGACCTGTGATACCCTCTCAGTCTGACCTGTGTTACCCTCAGTCTGACCTGTGTTACTCTCTCAGTCCTGACCTGTGATACCCTCTCAGTCTGACCTGTGTTATCCTCTCAGTCTGACCTGGCATACCCTCTCAGTCTGACCTGTGTTATCCTCTCAGTCTGACCTGTGTTACCCTCTCAGTCTGACCTGTGTTACCCTCTCAGTCTGACCTGTGATCCCTCTCAGTCTGACCTGTGTTATCCTCAGTCTGACCTGTGTTACCCTCTCAGTCTGACCTGTGTTATCCTCTCAGTCTGACCTGTGTACCCTCTCAGCCTGACCTGTGATACCCTCTCAGTCTGACCTGTGTTACCCTCTCTCAGTCTGTTCTGTGTACCCTCTCAGTCCAGCCTGTGTTACCCTTTCAGTCTGACCTGTGTTCCCTCTCAGTCTGACCTGTGCCCTTTCAGTCTGACCTGTGTTACCCTCTCAGTCTGACCTGATACCTCAGTCTGACCTGTGTTACCCTCTCAGTCTGACCTGTGATACCTCTCAGTCTGACCTGTGTTACCCTTTCAGTCTGACCTGTGATACCCTCTCAGTCTGACCTGTGTTACCCTCCTAGTCGACCTGTGTACCCTCTCAGTCTGACCTGTGATACCCTCTCAGTCTGACCTGTGTTACCCTCTCAGTCTACCCAGCATTACCCTCTCAGTCTGACCTGTGTTACCCTTTCAGTCTGACCTGTGTTACCCTCTCAGTCTGACCTGTGTTACCCTTTCAGTCTGACCTGTGTTACCCTCTCAGTCTGACCTGTGATCCCTCTCCAGTCTGACCTGTGTGCCACCTCTCAGTCTGACCTGTGCCCTCTCAGTCTGACTGTGTTACCCTCTCAGTCTGACCTGTAGTACCCCTCTCAGTCTGACCTGTGTTACCCTCTCAGTCTGACCTGTGATACCTCTCAGTCTGACCTGTGTTACCCTTTCAGTCTGACCTGTGATACCCTCTCAGTCTGACCCTGTGTATTACCCTTTCAGTCTGACCTGTGTTACCCTCTCAGTCTGACCTGTGATACCCTCTCCTGACCTGTGTTACCCTCTCAGTCTGACCTGTGTTACCCTCGTCTGACTTGTCAAATATACTAGGACTAGGCGTGTGTCTGACTGTCTGTTATGGGCAGCCAAACGGCACAATCGTTTTCATCAAACTTGGTGGAAAAAATCATAAAATTCGTAGAGTGGACCAAACCTGGTCCCATGACGATAGTTCTTTAGGAAGGCATTAATTAACCATTTTATTTACGATGGAAAACGTTAAGTCTATGGACTTGGCGCACCCCAATTAACCATGCAAGTCTATCGGACTTGGCGCACCCTCATTCACTGTGCGCTGTCAGCGGACGTGAAGACGACCTAACCTGAAAGGGCCCACTGTCCATAATACAATACAAAACAAAAACAGTACAGTACAGTACAAATTACAGTACAATGCCACACAATACCATACCATACAATACAATACACAACGAACTCTAAATATTTGTAAGAATAAAACATAATTATATAGACATGTAAAACTCACAACTTGATAAGATATCCGTAAGACATTAGCTATTGGAAATGTGATTAAATGTTTTGTCATTAATCCAGTTTGAAATGTACCGGTATTGGTGGTACAATCCTAATGGTCTCTAATCCTGTTGATTAGGTGAGGTTAATCTGGGTTTATTAAGATTAAAGATTAGGTGTGGGGTTTATTTTACCTGTGTTAGTCTCAGGTACGACGTATTATAACAACCAGGACCATGATTATAACAACCAGGACCATGATTATAACACCAGGACCATGATTATAACAACCAGGACCAGATTATAACCAGGACCGATTGTAACAACCAGGACCATGATTATAACAACGACCATGATTATAACAACCACGACCATGATTATAACAACCGACCATGATTATAACAACCACGACCATGATTATAACAACCCGACCATGATTATAACAACACGACCATGATTATAACAACCGACCATGATTATAACAACCAGACCAAGTTATAACCTGATTATAACAACCGACCATGATTATAACAACCACGACCATGATTATAACAACCAATATAAACGACCATGATTATAACAACCAATGATTATAACAACCAGGACCAATTATAACAACGGATTAAACACAGGACCGATTGTAACAACCAGGACCATGATTATAACAACAACGACCATGATTATAACAACCGACCATGATTATAACAACCACGACCATGATTATAACAACCGACCATGATTATAACACCACGACCATGATTATAACAACCCGCGCCAGTTATAACAACCGACCATGATTATAACAACCAGGACCAAGATTGTAACAACCGACCATGATTATAACAACAACGACCATGATTATAACAACCACGACCATGATTATAACAACCGACCACAGTTATAACAACCGACCATGATTATAACAACCGACCCAGATTATAATAACCACGACTATGATTATAGTAACCACGACCATGATTATAACAACGATGACCAAGATTATAACAACCACGACCATGATTATAACAACTACGACCATGATTATAAAAAACACGACCATGATTATAACAACCACGACCATGATTATAACAATCACGTCCATGATTATAACAACCACGACCATGATTATATCAAAGACGACCATGATTATAACAACCACGACCATGATTATAATAACCACGACCATTATTATACCAACCACGACAATGATTATAACAACAAGGACCATGATTATAGCCACCACGACCATGATTATAACAACCACGACCATGATTATAACAACGATGACCAAGATTATAACAACCACGACAATGATTATAACAACTACGTTCATGATTATAATAAACACGACCATGATTATAACAACCACGACCATGATTATAACAATCATGACCATGATTATAACAACCACGACCATGATTATATCAACGACGACCATGACTATAACAACCACGACCATGATTACAATAACCACGACCATTATTATACCAACCACGACAAAGATTATTACAACCACGACCATGATTATAACAACCACGACCATGATTATAATAACCACAACCAAGATTATAACCTACCACTACCATGATTATAATACCACGACCATGATTATATCAACCAGGCCCAAGATTATAACAACCAAGACTATGATTATATCACCCCCGACTATGATTATATCACCAACGACCATGATTATAAAACCACGACCATGATTATATCAACCACGACCATGATTATAACAACCAGGACCATGACTATAACAACCAGGACCATGATTATCACAACCACAACCATGATTATAACAACCAGGAACATGACTATAACAACAACGACTATGATTATAACAACCACGAAAATGATTATAACAACCACGACCATGATTATAACAACCAGGTGGATGACTATAACAACAAGGACCATGAATATAACAACCACGACCATGATTATAACAACCAAGACCATGATTATAATAACCACGACCATAATTATAACAACCACGACCATGATTATAACACCAAGACTATGATTATATCACCCACGACTAAGATTATAAAAACCACGACAATGATTATAACAACCACGACCATGATTATAACAACTACGACAATGATTATAACACCCACGACCATGATTATATCACCCACGACCATGATTATAACAACCAGGACGATGACTATAACAACCAGGACCAGAATTTTAACAACCAGGACTATGATTATAACAAAAACGACCATGATAATAACAAGCAGGACTATGATTATAACAACCACGACCATGATTATAACAACCACGACCATGATTATAACAACCACGACCATGATTATAACAAACACGACTATGATTATATCACCCACGACCATGATTATAACAACCATGACTATGATTTTGACAACCACGACCATGATTATAACAACCACGACTATGATTAAAACAACCACGACTATGATATAATAACCATGACCATGATTGCAGCAACCAATGACCATGATTATAACAATCACGACCATGATTATAACAACCTAGGTAAACTGTACCACGGGCCTACGGACGAAGGGCCCATGATCATGTCTAATATACTATAGGACTAGCCGTGTTACTGCGTGTCTCTGTCTGTCTGTCTTTTGTTTTGGGCAGCAGAAACGGCACAAACGTTTTTCATCAAACTTTTTTGGAAAAATTGCAAAAAATTCGTAGAGTGGAACGATGCATGTCCTATGGACTTGGCCCACCCCAATTATTTATGCAAGTCTACGGACTTGGCGCAC
Organism: Homarus americanus; assembly: GCF_018991925.1. NCBI lineage: Eukaryota > Metazoa > Arthropoda > Malacostraca > Decapoda > Nephropidae > Homarus > Homarus americanus. The sequence continues at coordinate 75,475 of NW_024739677.1, read as the reverse complement.
CCTCATTCGCTGTACGCTGCAGCACAAGCGTTCAAACTTTCACTGGGCACGAAGGTGCCCGCAATCCTGTTGTTTACTGTTTTCGGTGGACTATAAGTGTAAATGATTACAACTCATAGGATGATTTTATGCTGTGGTTATATAAGTACGGGCGGATTGACGTAAGTACAGACGGTCAGACGTAAAGATTGACTGACGAACGGACGGATGGATGGATGGTCACGCAGAGAAAGCACAACTGTAGAGTAGTACGTTATTAAGTGAACATCCAGGTGTGTGTGGTCGTACGGGTGTGTGTGGTCACGGTACAGGTATGTGTGGTCAAGGTAGATGTGTGTGGTTAAGGTACAGGTGTGTGTGGTCAAGGTACAGTGTGTGTGTTCAAGGTACAAGTGTGTGTGGTCAGTACAGGTGTGTAAGTAGTCAAGGTACAGGTGTGTGTGAGCAACGTACAGATATGTGTGGTCAAGGTACAGGTGTGTGTGGTCAAGGTACAGGTGTGTGTGTGGTCAGGTACAGGTGTTGTGTGTGTGGTCAAGGTACAGGTTTGTGTGATAGGCAGGTGTGTGTGGTCAAGGTACATGTGTGTGTGGTTAAGGTACAGGAGTGTGTGGTCCAAAAGTACAGGTGGTGTGGTCAAGGCACAGGTGTGTGTGTTCAAGGTACAGGTGTGAGTGTGTGGTCACGAGTACAGGTGTGTGTGGTCAAGTTAGAGTAATGTGTGGTCAAGGTACAGGTGTGTGTAGTCAAGGTACAGGTGTGTGTGTGTGTGTGTGTGGTCCAGGTACAGGTTTGTGTAGTAGGTACAGGTGTGTGTGGTCAAGGTACAGGTGTGTGTGGTTAGGTACAGGAGTGTGTGGTCAAAATACAGGTGTGTGTGGTCAAAGGTACGGTGTGTGTGTGGTCACGGTACAGGTGTGTGGTCAACGTACAGATAAATGTGTGGGACAAGGTACAGGTGTGTGTGGTCAAGGTACAGGTGTGTGTGTCTGGTCAAGGTACAGGTGTGTGTGTGTGTGTGTGTGTGGTCAAGGTACAGGTTGTGTGGTAGGTACAGGTGTGGTGGTCAAGGTACAGGTGTGTGTGTCAAAGTATAGGTGTGTGTAGGGTGTGTGTGTGTGTGTGTGTGTGTGTGTGTGTACCCTGGTACTACCGCTGGTGTTTTATTATTTTTGTTCAGTAGTCCGTGATTGGAAAAGAATCATAACCTTGTTTTATACAACATTTATTGACGAAGTACATTTTGTTCTTTTAAGGAGTAGTCTCTCTCTCTCTCTCTCTCTCTCTCTCTCTCTCTCTCTCTCTCTCTCTCTCTCCCCTCTCTCAGACAGAACAATACAATACTGATATCAACACTACAAGCACCATCAATACCCCGGCTTATTTGTAACACCAGTCAGGTTCACAGTTGATCTGAAGGCGGCAGGCTATCTGCCAAACCTAACCTCACCCTCTCTAACCTAACCTAATTATAAAAGACGAAAAAAAATATGTACAATAGAGCAAAAACTGAAATAGAAAGAAATGAAATGCAAAATAATATGAAACATCAGGTATTTGGCTAATAACTATACTAACAGTTAAATAACACCTTAATCCTTCACATAGTTGAGAAATATACGAATTGTCAAGTAGTACTCTGGAAAGCCAAATTACGTCTATTAATTGGTGTACAATAACAATGCATCTCACAGTTAATCCATTCCTGATATATTGTTAATAGTAATGCATAAACACATGCACAGAGCCTGCCGCCTATAGCTGATATAGTGGCTGTGCTTTTTGTGAGAATGTGGCAACTGTGTGTTTGTTTACATCGTATTACACTTCCTGAATAGCCCGAAGAAACCTCTATAGTAACCCCAGACTAAGGATGTTAGATAACCATTTACAGTTGCACATCTCACAACACACACCAGCTACTGTACTAGATAATAGATCTGGCGGCTGTACATCCCTGGCATATGTTAGGTCACCCGACATACATGAGGTAGAAGGTGATATATCTTTTATATAATATTTGTATATCATGTTAATGGTGGCTAGTGTGTGGGTCAAAGGGAATTGAATTTCTTCATGTTGATGTTACTGACTTATAATTTATTATGTGTATGTGTGTGTGTGTGTGATGTGTGTGTGTGTGTGTGTGTGTGTGTGTGTGTGTATGTGTGTGTGTGTGTGTATGTGTGTGTGTGTGTGTGTGTGTGTGCTGTGTCTGTGTGTGTGTGTGTGTGTGTGTGTGTGTGTGTGTGTGTGTGTGTGTGTGTGTGCGTGCGTGTGTGTGTGTGTGTGTGTGTGGTGTAGCCCACACTCCCACATGTCACTATGCATCCACCACCACCCCACACCACCACCACATACCATTACACATCACCATCACCACAACAACTGCACCACCCGTTACAGACCTACAATTACCACAAACATCAACTACAACAACCAATGGGACAATTAAATTTTCTCCAAAATGATAGACACCAATTAAACCAAAGTTAAATGAGGAGGAAAAAGCCACCAACATCAAACCAACGCGCGCACACACACACACACACACACACACACACGCACACAACATAGGTAAAATATAATATATACATATACACAAATAAATATATATATATATATATATATATATATATATATATATATAACCCTGCCTCCCTCCTCCAACTCACAGTGTCTCAAGGAGCAGCAGGGCCATTCCTCTGGACACTGTACATATATACACAGCATACTCTCAATATATACTGTGGTGATAAATATATTTGTTGTATGACCGTGAGTGAATGGAGGGCTGCAGGCACGCAGGCAGAGGCACGGCGTAGGAAGAACCGGCCATGGGAAGTAGCAACAGCACCATGGGTGTAAGAGAGAGCCATAGGTAGAAAATCCAGGTATTGTCGTGACTCAGTGAGCTACTCTTATGTATTGTCAGAAGACGATACACGAACCTCAGCTTGACAGTGACGGGACAGAAAGGTCGACCAGGAGACTGCCTTAGCTGATGTTTACAAAGCTTAGTTATCTTACAATAGCCTAGGTTATATGGGATCGTGTAGTCTAGAACACTTCTTATTTACCTTGTATGGGGAGGGAAGAGGTTAGGTTAGGCTAAGAAGGGGTTGTATAGTGGGGCAGGAAGAAAAGAGTAGAGGGAAGAAGGGAGGATTGAAAGAGAAATAGGTTGAGAGAGAAGGATGGAGTAATAGTGTGTGTTGGTTAAACACTGCAGGAAAACACCGTAGACTTTATATTTGTGTCATACTAAGTTTTATCGTTTTCTTTCTTCCTAATCTCTCTCTCTCTCTCTCTCTCTCTCTCATATGATATGGTACATTGCATCGACACGTCTCTTTGTAATATTAGTGGCAGACGTCATGATGGTGCCACATGACCAACTCCTCACAAGTGCCACACGACTTTTCAGCATAACCAGTGCGACATATGACGACGTCGGTGGTGCAACACGACCTTAGCACCACACTCAACTTTTCATTACCTGGACATTAGGTGTGACTATCAGGACAATGAGAGGCGAGAACACCAATGATTGGGAGAAAGGCCCAGAGAAAAGAAACAGAATTGATTGAAGAAAGAGAAATGAAAATGACCAAGGAAGAAAAAAAAGTCAACTCACATGACCTATAACCTACCTGAGGACGACCGATATCCAGCACCGCGACGTAAACATCTCGCAGGGTCGCCTCTCGTAGTTTAGAGATTTGGCCAGCAATACCCGTGAGGTAGGAGAGTGGAAGGAACTCAGTCGTGTTATGGGAAGGAAGAGGTGGTGTTATTTTTTGCTGTGTAGCTACGTCGCCATCTCCTCGCCGTCCCCCCTCCTCGCCTACTTGCCTCCTCACCCTATACTTACCTCTCCTCTCCTACTCCTTAACCTCTCCTCCTTTACTCCTTACCTCTCCTGCCTACTCCTTACTTCTCCTCTCCTCTCCTTACCTCTCCTCGCCCTCAGATCCCCTCTCCTCTCCTCCTTACCTCTCTCTCCTATCTCCTTACCTCTCTCCCTCCTCCTTACCTCTCCTCGCCTGATCCTTACCTCTCCTCTCCTACTCCTTACCTCCTCGCCTGCTCTTACCTCTCCTCCTTGATCCTTACCTCTCCTCTCCTACTCCCCTCTCCTCGCCTGCTCCTTACCTCTCCTCGCCTGATCCTTACCTCTCCTCTGCCCTGCCAACCTCTCCTCTCCTACTCACTTACCTCTCGCCTGCTCACCCCACCTCTCCTCGCCTGCTCCTTACCTCTCCTCTCCCTACTCCTTACCTCCTCCTCGCCTACTCCTTACCTCCTCCTCCCCTCTCCTTACCTCTCCTCGCCTGCTCCTTACCTCTCCTCCATGCCCTCCTTACCTCCCTCTCCCTACTCCTTACCTCTCTCCCTACTCCTCACCTCTCCTCACCCTACTCCTTACCTCCTCTCCCTCTCCTTACCTCTCCTCGCCTGATCCCTTGCCTCCTCTCTTTCCTTTCTTTCACTTCCTCTCCTCCCACCCTACTCCTTACCTCTCTCACCACTTGCTCCTTCCCTCTCCTCACCTGATCCTTACCTCCCTCGCCTGATCCTTCCCTCTCTCGCCTGATCCCTTACCTCTCCTCGCCTGCTCCTTACCTCCTCGCCTGATCCTTACCTCTCCTCGCCTACCTCCTTACCTCTCCTCCGCCTGATCCTTACCTCTCCCCACCTACTCCCTTACCTCTCCTCACCTACTCCTTACCTCTCCTCATCTACCCTTACCTCTCTTCACTTTCTCCTTACCTCCTCTCCGCCTACTCCTTACCTCTCCTCTCCCTGCTCTTACCTCTCCTCTCCCTACTCCCTTACCTCTTCTCCCTCTCCTCCTCTCCTCGCCTGATCCTTACCTCTCTCACTTTCCCCTTACACTCCTCCTCTCCCTACTCCTTACTCTCTTCTCCTACTCCTTACCTCTCCTCACCTGATCCTTACCTCTCCTCTCCTACTCCTTACACCTCTCCTCTCCCTACTCCTTACCTCACTTCTCCTACTCCTTACCTCTCCTTGCCTCCTCCTTACCTCTCCTCAGCCTACTCCTTACCTCTCCCTTACTCATTCTCTCCCTCACCTACTCCTTCTCTCTCGCCTCTCCTTACTGTCCTTACACTCCTCCTTCCTCCTCACCCTCTCCTTACCTCTCTCGCCTCCTCTTCCCAAATCCTTGCCTGTTATTGAAAGAGACAAACATTTATACCTCAAGAAAATGTTGAGAAACATTGATGATGACATTAACTCTTGAAATAAAGAAAAAGAAATTAAGACATTTAAAGGCATTATATACGATGGGAAAAGTCTCTCATATGACAAGTAAATGTATTGATATAGAGATAGTTTGGGAGACAGAGAAAAATCAAATGAGAGAAAGAAGGACAGCCAGACAAAGAAAAAGAAACTGAAGACAGGAAGAAAAAAAAAGACCAATTGAGAGACAGACAGAAGACCAATTGACAGACAGACAGACCTATTAAAGACACACTGTTACATTCCCTTCCTGTAGTCTCTTACTGGTGATCCTCATCATGTTCACGTTGTGATCGGTCTGTACATATGATATAGTCGAGGTAATGTTCACCCAGGGACATTAACAATGAGTCTGTCAAATGTTTCTATAGTGCCGTTTTGGGTAATGAAGGCAGTAATGTCGAGATATCGGTGGTGATATGCCGAACGCAGGTTAATCCGGCTGGATATTATTCCCTGTAGCTCCGTATGGGATTCTGTTATATATACTATTCTATTAGGCGAATCACGCAGTGTCTAGACCGCCCATTCTTCTTCCGCAAGTTTTGAGATCGAAGACCTCATCTCTAACAGAAAGTAGAAGTCTCGAAGGTTGTGACGAGTCAGGTAGCATTACTTTACTACCTGACAATTTAGTGTTGATATGGCTCGGGTAGCAGGGAATACCGCCGCAGTCCTCTTGCTTCACAGTGAAACACTTCACCCGTCTTTGAATAGTAATTTCTCGCAGATAATGAGGTCAAGTCTTATAGCCTCTCTGGCTGCGATCTTAATAAAGTAGAACTTCGTGCTTCCTGACGGTTGTTGACCATCACATTGGGAAAGGATACCAATAACTTCTAGCAGCGCACGTCCAACCCCAGAAGAAGTGTCTTGTCGTTAGCGTCACCCTCGCACCCATAAACTGACTCTTGGCAAGGCATGGAAGTAGAAACAGTAACACCAGTGTCACACTTAGATTATTATATTGGTTCTCTCACAACCCTAAAGCAGAACACGTCATCCTTCTTTCTCACTTCCGAGCAGAATTAGGTCCTGAAGACCAACCACCACTGCACCATGACTCTGTTTTCCACAACTCCGACACTGAGAATGACAAGCCCAGGACGCTCCCAGCTCTTCGAGCCCAGTGTCCTTACCACAGTTCGGACACAGAATGGCCCCAGAAGCCTCAGTCTCTTGTTGTTTCGAGGTTTTGTATACCTGCTCAGCGAGTCCTTCAGTTATAATGGTAAGACTTAATGACCCCGTGTACTCCATCAATCCTAAACTAACGGGAGGAGCATTCATAAGCTTCTAGCAGGATTAGATATCACTCTAGAGCGTGGTACTTATTCTCAAAGAAACTTTCCAGGTAATCTTGGGTAAATTGTCTTCTCAACGACCTGGTCAAGTCATTTCTTCGAGAAGCGTCCAGAATTTACAGATCCGCGCCAATCTCCTCACAGCACCGTAGTCACCGTGGACTCATCGCTGTGTTGTGCTCTGCCTTCTGAAGTTAAATCGTTCACGACGACGTTCACTTGCGGCGAGTAGAAAGAGCCTCAGTTGACGCAAGCATATCCTCCTAGCAATCCTCCCTTCATCCCTGATAACTCCTGGTTGACTGTACAAATCCTCTGGCCCGGCTCACTTATGCTGCAGCAGGGCCTTCTCCGTGCAGCCAAGACCATCCTACCCAACAGCAGCCAAAGGTCTCAAACCACCACTGCCCACGTCCTCCAAACACTGGAGGTTTCCCAGGACATTCTAGGAATGGCAAAAGGTGTAACTAATGCCGGTTGGATTATCGTTCCGACCTACTCACCCCCCAAAATGTAGTGTATTGGGGAGGAATGTGGGAAAAAGGAACGCCAGTAGTTCTCGCCCAGATTTTACAATTAGACTACCAGTGGCGCCACCTACTTGTAGTACCCTTGCTTATAGACGAAGTATTTATATAAATTGGTTAATTACATTAGACTTATATACTCTATCAGCCTCCTTCAACACCAATTTATGAAATTAGCATGTTCAGAGCACGTGTTAAGGTGTGCCCCAGGGAAGTCGCGTCACTTAGTGCTGGTTAAGGCATTAAGTAGCCGGCTCTCTACCACCTCTTGACAGAAGACATCATCGACAGGACGTGCTTATGAAACTATATAAGATAGCCTCCGTCCTCATTTAACACTCATAGCTACAGTGATTAAAATACGGTGATAATCCTTTGAAAGAGTACAAAAACATTTTATAATAAATACCAATCAAGAACACATTGTATTTCACTACAGAAGATCAATAAACTTTGATCTATATATATATATATATATATATATATATATATATATATATATATATATATATATATATATATATATATATATATATATATATATATATATAAAATAACAAGAAACAATACTTACCTCCGGGCGCTCATTCACCAAACACATTAGGACACCCACCCTCCAGTAGAAGCTCCACATTGTCTCTTTTTCAGTTCCCAAACTTCTTCTTCCATCAATAGTTCATTAACGGTGTATAAGTTCCACCATTTCACTACAACGAATACAGCAAAAGAAATGTTTTTCGCATTAAACTGTTATTATTTATTGTGTCTAATCATCACTACATATAACACAACCATCATCCTCCATATAAACATCATCCATCACCACTACATATAAACACCATCAAGTCAAAATTTTCTTAAATAGCAAGGAATTTGCCTGGTTTGAGAATGAAGATTTTAGCCCTTTCATTCCTCCAAACCAAACAAGCAAATATTAAAACCACCTCTGACAGATTGTCCCCGTTAGTTCGGTCCTTCAAGCTACTAAAAAAACCAATGTTGTTTTCAAGTATGACTCAACCATTCCAATATATTAAAAAAATAGCCCAAGTTGAATGTAAATGGAAGTGTTTTATTGTATTCCATGTAGTAAATGTAATTGTAATTATGTAGGACAGACAGGAAAACACTACAGCTCAAGAATCAAACAACATTAGTACAATATCAGAACAGCATCTAAAAGCAGTGCCTTGTTCGTTCATGTTAGAATAATAATCATCCCATTGCTTGGGAAAAAAGCTTAAAGTATTCAAATCATCTTGTGTCACAGAAAGACTGGTTGAAGCTAGTTTAATTAAGGAATTAAAATCAATAAACCTTAGTGATGGTCAGTTCAAAACTGATAATATGTTACATAAATTTATTTGTCAAGTACCGAGTTAAAATACTTTGAAAACCTTTGATCTAGATATATGATAGTTACTTAGTGGGTCCTTATTTGACTGGCCTGACTAGTCGTCACCCCTTCTCTTAAGCTCCTCTACGTGTATGTTGGTGTGGGGATTAGTGGATGACAACATATGACCGGACCTCATGTTTTAATAAGGTCACCCTGTTTATTTAAGCCTCTCTGTCCGCATTAATCGAGTTGCCTCTGAAGATGTCTTGAATAAAGACTAAAGAGTGCTCCGTTGTTTCCTTTTCGTGATTATATCAAGATTTATCTTATCCGTTTTTCATTGTGGATCTACATGATATATATATATATATATATATATATATATATATATATATATATATATATATATATATATATATATATATATATATATATCTAAAATATAAATACCGTGCTTCACAAGTAATTGTTACAAGTGGTAGACAATCCAGAGGTTGTTACATAAATGACAGTTTCACACGTAACTGTTATATTCACAGTAACAGTCACCTCAACAGTTACACAAGTTGGTAAGTAGAGATATTATGTTTCTCCCCATTACTGTGGCATACTTTTACATCTACTATAGAAGCATTCGTTATACTAATCACATGAGCTCAAACAGAAATCCTAATCGGCTCATTACACAATACAACAGTAAAAATATAAAATAAAAAAAAAAAGAAAAATAACAAAAAAAAAAAAAGAAAAAAAAGAAAATCACCAAAAACCTAAAAAAACAAGACAAAAACAAATGCAGTTAAACAAGTAAACAAGACAACAAGTCATCCAAAATATTTAAAAATTAAAATTATTCAGCAAACAACAAATGAATTAACAAAAATATATATAATTGATTACTAAAAACAAAACAAACCGATAAAGACAAATATATCCAGGCTAAAAAATCACCAAAAAACCTATCACCAAGTTAAAAAATTATATAATACAGGTAATTACTAACTACATAACCTAATCAATTATTTCCGAAATTTTTGCTGTTGAATTATAATGAATGAGTGATTGATTGAGGTCAACGTTACCACCCCGCTGTATAAAACATCAAGTACATTAACAATAACTCTGAAAGGTGTTACTTTATCCTCTCACTGTAACTTGCGTTCTTTCTACTCCATAAATATACATCAATAATTAGGTAATTTGTGTCATTTATTAAACACACAAACAAATTATTAAATAGAGAAATAAATAGAAGATTAAAATAAACGATAATTAAAGATATAAAATAAGTAGATAGATAGACAGATAGATAAGATAGATAAGAAATATATACAAAAATTTTATCAGTGATAGAAAGGAGACAGACAGAGACAGATATAGAGATAAGAAAGATAAAGGGAGACAGAGAGACAGATAACTAGAGAGACAGATATAGAGATATGAAAGATAAAGGGGAGACACAGAGACAGATAACTAGAGACAGATATAGAGATATGAAAGATAAGGGAGACACAGAGACAGATAACTAGAGAGACAGATATAGAGATAAGAAAGATAAAGGGGGAGACACAGAGACAGATAACTAGAGAGACAGATATAGAGATAAAGAAAGATAAAGGAGACACAGAGACAGATAACTAGAGAGACAGATATAGAGATATGAAGATAAAGGGAGACACAGAGACAGATAACTAGAGACAGATATAGAGATAAGAAAGATAAAGGGGGAGACACAGAGACAGATAACTAGAGAGACAGATATAGAGATAAGAAAGATAAAGGGAACAGAGACAGATAACTAGAGAGCACAGATATGAGAGATATGAAAGATAAAGGGGAGACACAGAGACAGATAACTAGAGAGACAGATATAGAGATATGAAAGATAAGGGGAGACACAGAGACAGATAACTAGAGACAGATATAGAGATATGAAAGATAAAACAGGGAACAGAATGTAGAGATATAGAATAAGAAAGATAAAGGGAGACACGAGACAGATAACTAGAGAGACAGATTAGAGATATGAAAGATAAAGGGAGACACAGAGACAGATAACTAGAGAGACAGATATAGAGATAAGAAAGATAAAGGGGGAGACACAGAGACAGATAACAGAGACAGATATAGAGATATGAAAGATAAGGGGAGACACGAGACAGATAACTAGAGAGACAGATATAGAGATGAAAGATAAAGGAGACACAGAGACAGATAACTAGAGAGAGACAGATATAGAGATATGAAAGATAAAGGGAGACACAGAGACAGATAACTAGAGAGAGACAGATAGAGATATGAAAGATAAAGGGGGAGACACAGAGACAGATAACTAGAGAGACAGATATAGAGATATGAAAGATAAAGGGGGAGACACAGATAAAGGAGTTAAAAATAAAGAGAAGATAATCACCAACACTGTGTCTCATTTACCTCTGTCATTGGTAGATAATAACACGGTAATTACAGGTGAGTTGGCGGTGATGATGGGCGGCAGTTGGTGAGTGATGGGTGGTGGTGGTGAGTGATGGTTGGTGGTGATGATGGGCGGTGGTGGTGATGGACGGCAGTTGGTGAGTGATGGGTGGTGGTGATGGACGGCAGTTGGTGAGTGATGGGTGGTGGTGGTGGTGATGGTTGGTGGTGATGATGGGCGGTGGTGGTGATGGACAGTTGGTGAGTGATGGGTGGTGGTGGTGGTGATGGGTGGTGGTGGTGATGATGGGCGGTGGTGGTGATGGACGGCGGTTGGTGAGTGATGGGTGGTGGTGGTGAGTGATGGTTGGTGGATGATGATGGGCGGTGGGGGTGATGATGGGCGTTGGGGTGATGATGGGCGGTGGTGGTGATGGATGGCAGTTGGTGAGTGATGGGTGGTGGTGGTGGTGATGGGTGGTGGTGGTGAGTGATGGTTGGTGGTGATGATGGGCGGTGGTGGTGATGGACGGCAGTTGGTGAGTGATGGGTGGTGGTGGTGATGATGGGCGGTGGTGGTGATGGACGGCAGTTGGTGAGTGATGGGTGGTGGTGGTGGTGATGGTTGGTGGTGATGATGGGCGGTGGTGGTGATGGACGGCAGTGGGAGAGTGATGGGTGGTGGTGGTGATGATGGGCGGTGGTGGTGATGGACGGCAGTTGGTGGTGATGGGTGGTGGTGGTGAGTGATGGTTGGTGGTGATGATGGGCGGTGGGGGTGATGATAGGCAGTGGGGTGATGATGGGCGATGGTGGTGATGGATGGCAGTTGTTGGTGATGGGTGGTGGTGGTGGTGATGGGTGGTGGTGGTGAGTGATGGTTGGTGGTGATGATGGGCGGTGGTGGTGATGGATGGCAGTTGGTGGTGATGGGTGCTGGTGGTAGTGATGGTTGGTGGTGATGATGGGCGGTGGTGGTGATGATGGGCGGTGGTGATGATGGATGGCAGTTGGTGAGTGATGGGTGGTGGTGGTGGTGAGTGATGGTTGGTGGTGATGATGGGCGGTAGTGATGATGGATGGCAGTTGGTGAGTGATGGGTGGTGGTGATTGATGGTTGGTTGGTGATGATGGGCGGTGGTGATGATGGATGGCAGTTGGGTGATGGGTGGTGGTGGTGGTGATTGATGGTTGGTTGGTGATGATGGGCGGTGGTGATGATGGATGGCAGTTGGTGAATGATCGTTGGTGGTGATGATGGGCGTCAGTTGGTGAGTGGTGGGCGGTAGTTGGTGAATGATGGTTGGGTGGTGATGATGGGCGGTGGTAATGATGAGGATGATGGTGGTGATGGGTGGTAGTTGGTGGGTGATGGGAGGCACTTGGTGAGTGATGGGCGGTGGCGATGATGGGCGGTGGTGGTGATGGATGGCAGTTGGTGAATGATGGTTGGTGGTGATGATGGGTGATGGTGGTGAGTGATGATGATGGTGATGGGTGGTAGTTGGTCGGTGATGGGAGGCAGTTGGTGAGTGATGGGCGGTGGTGAGCAATAAATGGGTGGTGGTGGTGAGTGATAGGCAGTGGTGGTAATGGGTGGCTGAGTAGTAGGCAGCTATCAAACAGGAGAATACTACCTGGGAAGATGGAAGCATAATGTGTTGTCTAATGGTAGACCCTGCTGCCATATGGCGTCACAAAATTTGTTACCAAGTCCCAGGTTGCCTCATTTACACACAATTTACATATGTATAATTTCCCACCATGGTACAACAATTGGTATATACTCCGGTACACCTGAGGTTGGGTCTGAGTGTGTTATCACTTTAGGTGAAGGCATCCTATATATATATATACACGTGGGTCATTCATTAAGTAACGAAACTTTTTTATGTAGGCGGCAAAGGGGAAGGGCAAACGTAACATTCATGTTACGACACGTTTAGACATGCATAAGCTACAGTATATGTTCATCTGTGTGTTTAGTCAATTCATTTCATTAGTCTCAAGTAAGTGTTGCATTAACGATGAGGCCTCCGCTTGAATTTTGTACTTTGGAAGAACAACGATCTGTTATTCGTTTTTTTTAAATTCAGAAGGAATAAAACCAAGCGAAATTCATCGTAGAATGTCACTTCAGCAGGGAAGCAATTGCATCAGTCGAGCGAATATTTACAATATTTACAATTCAAGAATCGTCGAACAAGCATTGTGAACGAAGATCGTGCCGGACGACCTGTTTAAGCTTCAACACTCATACTGCCTCTGAACATTAAGCGGAAAAGTTTGAGAAACTAACACGTTAAAATTGAACAAACTGCTGCAGATTTGAATGCTAGTTTTGGTCCAGTAAACGTCATACACAACGTGGAAAGCATTTTTCGAATAATGAAGAGGTGAAGAAGAAATACGAAATTGGTTACGGAGTTAGCCTAAAGAATTTTCCGCCACAGGAATAAGGAAACTCGTACATAGATGGGACAAGTGCATAGCTGTAAAGGGAGATTATGTGGAAAAATAGTAAATAGGTATGTGATCATTAATAATAAATCATTACTTTTGCAGTTATATTCATTTGTCTCGGTAAAGAAGACACTGCTCCCCATTCTCAATTGAGACAGTTCAGTTCCAAGTTTGGAAATGACAACATCTTCTCAAACGCAACCCGGTGTCAAGTTCGATTGTCAAACCCTTTCAAAATTCACACTTGTACAACTAGCTATGGAAGACTTCATTGTGTGTAACTGAGATTACAAATATCAGTGAAAGCTGAGGAAACAGCTCGGAGGAGCGACCCCACCTCTGCTACACAGACTGCTAAGTTATCTTTCATTCATATGTTTTGTTAGCTGGGACGAATAGTGATATAGGAGTAAGGAGGTAATTTTCCCTTTAATATTTACAAACTTCATTTCTCACTGTTCTGAATTTCTTCTCACGAGAATAAGGGTGTGAAATAAACACGAAATTCAGGACATGTACAGTCAGCCAAAGATGCACCGACCCCACCCTGGGTCTCGTGCTCGCAATTTTACCTGGCAATACTTGGTAAAGGAAGGCTGTATGTAAAGGTGGTTGTGATTGGTGGATCTGTTTTCGACTGTATAACTGTCAGGATAAATATTAAACAAACCAAAGGTAACATTTTGATAATAATAAATTATTCATCATTATTTTAGATCCTGAGAAGTTTCCAAATGTTCGTATATTTGTTTAAATAATGAAGAAAATTTTATGTGAGAATCTTGTGGCAACTGTGGTTGTAGTTAAGTTGCCCAGTCATTAATATAATTTTCTTAATTATTTAAGCAAATATACGAACATTTGGAAACTTCTCATGCCCTTAATTAACAATGAATAGTTTTTTTATTAAGAAAATTCTACCTTTGGATTGTTTAATATTTATCCTAACAGTAATACAGTCGAAAACAGATCCACCAATCACCTTTACATACAGCCTTCTTTTACCAAGTATTGCCAGGTAAAATTACGAGCACGAGACCCAGGGTGGGGTCGGTGCATCTTTGGCTGACTGTACATTATCTTCCATCTGAAAATTAAGTTTACATGTGATGCACTGAAATACTGTATATATGTATTTTATCTGCACCTCAAGAAAATTTTGCATTTGTGTTGAACTGAAAAAAGCACATAAAAAACATGGACTTTAAATCCATATATAAATAATATAAAACTAATCTATGTAGTGAACAGAAATAAATACATATGTAAATCATCTGCACCTGAAAAAATGCATATATGCTGTAGTTACCTGTACTAAAACACATGAACTTACCTCCATCTGAAATACTACACTACACTACCTTTATAAAGAACATTCTAAGTGTTAGTCATACTTTTAATTAAACCTGGACATTGCAACCTAACCTAATCTAACCTAACCTTAATATACTGTAGCTACAAGCCTTGATTCACCTGACGTTATCACTGCAAGGTTCCCGGTACTGAACAGCCACATTGTTAATAAGATGCTACATGCAATACAATAATTATAATAATACTATAATGAAAGCTCCCGGTAAATAAAGGCTCAGGATTCAAAGTTAATTACCACTTAATAAGATTATGAAGGATAAGTAACTTGTAACTTTAATCTCATTAACTCCAGGTTTATTTCAAAGTAACTTTAAATTTTGTCCTAGTGGATTTATAGTAATTTTTAACCCCTGAAATAAAAACAAATTATTGTGCATATTTATAACTGCACCCCACTATAACCTGGCCTAGTATAACTGAAGCAAAATATAAAGAGTAAAACAAACTGTGGACTGTGTACTTACCAAAGACGCTTCTGTATCTATCTTCATCACTGAAGTTCTAACCTGTAAAAACATAAACCAGTGTTAGAAACAATGATTTACTACAATACACTCATTGAAACAAATCTTGTAAAATGAGAGGTCACAGAATACAAAATATTATCTGAGAATATACTTCACTACGTTCATCAATATTCCTTAATTTTTCGTTCTATCTCAAAGTTTTATATAATACACAAAAAAAATGAAAGGTAGTAGTCTGCAGCAATCAAACAGGGAGGTACTACCGCCTGGGAAGATATTGAAAGGTTGCTGATCTGACTTTCTGCCTCATTTACACACAATTGCAGGGTCTCAATTGTTCCTCTTACTTTGACAACACAACATACACATCGTTTCTTACTCTTCATCTGTTTTATTTTTTCCAATTCTGTAATTTTTTCTCCAGGCCCCAATGTGGGTCTGTGACCTGTGCCTGGGTGGGCTAATCCCCGGAAAAGAAGTTGGTGAGTGATGGGCGGTGGAGGTGAGGATAGGCGGCAGTTGGTGAGTGATGGGCGGTGATGGTGAGAATGGGCGGAAGTTGGTGAGTGATGCTCGGTGGAGGTGAGGATAGGCGGCAATTGATGAGTGATGGGCGGTGATGGTGAGAATGGGAGGCAGTTGGTGAGTGATGCTCGGTGGAGGTGAGGATAGGCGGCAATTGATGAGTGATGGGCGGTGATGGTGAGAATGGGAGGCAGTTGGTGAGTGATGGACTGTGGTGGTGAGAATGGGCGGCAGTTGGTGAGTGATGGGCTGTGGTGGTGAGGATGGGCGGCAGTTGGTGAGTGATGGGCTGTGGTGGGTGGTGAAGGCGGCAGTGGGTGAGTGATGGGCTGTGGTGGTGAGGATGGGCGGCAGTTGGTGAGTGATGGGCGGTGGTGGTGAGAATGGGCGGCAGTTGGTGAGTGATGTACGGTGGTGAGGATGGGCGGCAGTTGGTGAGTAAGGACAGTGGTGGTGAGAATGGGCGGCAGTTGGTGAGTGATGGGAGGTGGTGGTGAGAATGGGCAGTTGGTGAGTGATGGGCGGTGGTGGTAAGGATGGGCGGCAGTTGGTGAGTGATGGGCGGTGATGGTGAGAATAGGCGGCAGTCATGGGTGGTGGTGGCGGTGATGACGAACGCGACCTACAACAGATCCTGAACACTTACACGGACGCGTATGTACACTTCGGCTTTGAGGTGAATGTACGTAAGACTCAGATTTTCTTCACCCCTGGTTCGGCCACAGCTCCACCATCCATCCAAGTTACCGGTACTACCCTCTATAATGTTACCCACTTCGGAATATCTTGCCTCCCACATGTCCACCACCGAGATTCCGAGTGGCAGCAAATTAGTAGTCGTAGTACGAGAGGGAGACGTCAGACAACATAATTAACAGAATAGAGAACAAGTCAAGAGGAACAACTATTAATCAAGCTGTGTGGAGAGAGTTGGTAAGAAACTGGCTGTAGGTTAGTTAGTAATGATGATGATAGCAACGACAACAACAACAGCCATGTACACCTATACTTACGTACACTACTCTTACGCACACCTGTAATTTCTTGATCACTCTCTATAAGGTAAAAGATCACACCTTGTTGACCACCTAAGTCACACAGCTTAAGGGATGAAGGGAACAGCTGAGACGTTTATAGAGGCTTAAGGTGAGAGAGAGAGAGAGAGAGAGAGAGAGAGAGAGAGAGAGAGAGAGAGAGATTAAAGGATAAAACTTGCTGTCATAATAATGTACCTAACTATAATAGAGGTGTCACATGTCTCTAACTGGTGGTGTCACATGTCTCTAACTGGTGGTGTCACATGTCTCTAACTGGTGGTGTCACATGTCTCTAACTGGTGTTGTCACATGTCTCTAACTGGTGGTGTCACATGTCTCTAACTGGTGGTGTCACATGTCTCTAACTGGTGGTGTCACATGTCTCTAACTGGTGGTGTCACATGTCTCTAACTGGTGGTGTCACATGTCTCTAACTGGTGGTGTCACATGTAAGTGTCACATGTCTCTAACTGGTGGTGTCACATGTCTCTAACTGGTGGTGTCACATGTTTCTAACTGGTGGTGTCACATGTCTCACATGTCACTCTAACTGGTGGTGTCACATGACTGAATGTGCTCCTAACTGGTGGTGTCACATGTAATACATGTCTAACTGTGGTGTCACATCACTGTCACATGTCTCTAACTGGTAGTGTCACATGTCTCTAACTGTGGTGTCACATGTTCTAACTGGTGGTGTCACATGTCTCTAACTGGTGGTGTCACATGTCTCTAACTGGTGGTGTCACATGTCTCTAACTGGTGGTGTCACATGTCTAACTGGTGGTGTCACACATGTCTAACTGGTGGTGTCACATGTCTAATTGGTGTCTAACTGGTGGTGTCATATCTCAACTGGTGGTGTCTGGTGGTGTCACGTCCCTAACGTCACTCAACTGGTGGTGTCATATCTCAAACTGGTGGTGTCATGTATCTAACTGATGGTGTCACATGTCTAACTGGTGGTGTCACATGTCTAACTGGTGGTGTCGCATGTCTCTAACTAGTGGTGTCACGTCTCTAACTGGTGGTGTCACGTCTCTAACTGGTGGTGTCACATGTAACTCACTCTTGGTGTCACATGTCGCTAACTAGTGGTGCCATACAGGTAAGCTTACACCACAATATATCGTCCACTTGGTGCAATAAGCGACGGAAGGAGATTACGTATTGTGTGTTATATGTTATACAATCACAAAGGAGAAATGGGCAATAAAATCCACATTACAAGATGGTGTTGGAGTGTGTGTGTGTGTGTGTGTGTGTGTGTGTGTGTGTGTGTGTAGTGCCAAATTGCATCATGAAGGAGGCACTCTGCTCCGTGTTATTGGCACTCCACAACCTTTTTTTTATTTACCCGCCTCACAACCATGAAGGAACAAACACCTACACACAATATTTACCTCAACAAAGGAGAGATAATTGTTTCCCTCTGTTTTCTAAGTAAATATTCTTGGGGGGTGTTTTCCACAACATGGTGCAGCTCAACCAGAGACGAGAGATGGTTGATGGTGTCCTCATGTTGAGCTTGCTACTAGTAATGGGTCTCAAGCCTTTAATGTGATTTACTTCATTGGATTAATTCACCTGATGGAGGAAGATGTACACACACACACACACACACACACACACACACACACACACACACACACACACACACACACACACACACACACCAAAGAACTACTTCACGATGGAACTACACTATTAGTCCTTAACAACCAACCCAATACTCAAAGAGTGTGTGTGTGTGTGTGTGTGTGTGTGTGTGTGTGTATGTGTGTGTGTGTGTGTGTGTGTGAGACATGAGCCACAGGTGATAATTAAGTAATCACCAGCGTCATGGGAGATAGTCACCAAGACACTCTCCCACCTGTGTTCGTCTCACCCGGGCGCCTTGATTATCACGTAAAATATCCTACATAGTAATAATTCATTTACCATAGTATGTGATCCAACTAATCCACTCAGATCAAATTAACCCATTTACCTGTCTAATAAAATAACCATTAAATATTACCCTAACACAAATTAATTACAATATTAGCGTAACGTAACGTAACCTAATCTAAACCTAAATTATCTACAATATTAATCTAACCTAACACATATTATCTACAATATTAATCTAACCTAACACATATTATCTACAATATTAACCTAACCTAACACATATTAACTACATTATTAACCTAACCTAACACATATTAACTACAATATTAACCTAACCTAACACATATTATCTACAATATTAACCTAACCTAACACATATTAACTACATTATTAACCTAACCTAACACATATTAACTACATTATTAACCTAACCTAACACATATTAACTACATTATTAACCTAACCTAACACATATTAACTACAATATTAACCTAACCTAACACATATTATCTACAATATTAATCTAACCTAACACATATTATCTACAATATTAACCTATCCTAAATTATCTACAATATTAACCTAACCTAAACTAACCTAAATTAACAATAATATCAACCACATATTAACTACAGTATCAACTTAGCTTCACACATATTAACTACAGCATCAACCTAACTTCACACATATTAACTACAGTATCAACCTAACTTCACACATATTAACTACAGCATCAACCTAACTTCACACATATTAACTACAGCATCAACCTAACTTCACACATATTAACTACAGTATCAACCTAACTTCACACATATTAACTACAGTATCAACCTAACTTCACACATATTAACTACAGTATCAACCTAACTTCACACATATTAACTACAGTATCAACCTAACTTCACACATATTAACTACAGTATCAACCTAACTTCACACATATTAACTACAGCATCAACCTAACTTCACACATATTAACTACAGTATCAACCTAACTTCACACATATTAACTACAGCATCAACCTAACTTCACACATATTAACTACAGCATCAACCTAACTTCACACATATTAACTACAGTATCAACCTAACTTCACACATATTAACTACAGTATCAACCTAACTTCACACATATTAACTACAGCATCAACCTAACTTCACACATATTAACTACAGCATCAACCTAACTTCACACATATTAACTACAGCATCAACCTAACTTCACACATATTAACTACAGTATCAACCTAACTTCACACATATTAACTACAGTATCAACCTAACTTCACACATATTAACTACATCAACCTAACTTCACACATATTAACTACAGTATCAACCTAACTTCACACATATTAACTACAGTATCAACCTAACTTCACACATATTAACTACAGTATCAACCTAACTTCACACATATTAACTACAGCATCAACCTAACTTCACACATATTAACTACAGTATCAACCTAACTTCACACATATTAACTACAGTATCAACCTAACTTCACACATATTAACTACAGCATCAACCTAACTTCACACATATTAACTACAGTATCAACCTAACTTCACACATATTAACTACAGATCAACCTAACTTCACACATATTAACTACAGCATCAACCTAACTTCACACATATTAACTATAGTATCAACCTAACTTCACACATATTAACTACAGTATCAACCTAACTTCACACATATTAACTATAGTATCAACCTAACTTCACACATATTAACTACAGTATCAACCTAACTTCACACATATTAACTACAACATCAACCTAACTTCACACATATTAACTAAAGCATCCCTCTTCACATATTAACTACAGTATCAACCTAACTTCACATATTAACTACAGCATCAACCTAACTTCACACATATTAACTACAGCATCAACCTAACTTCACACATATTAACTACAGCATCAACCTAACTTCACACATATTAACTACAGCATCAACCTAACTTCACACATATTAACTACAGCATCAACCTAACTCCACACATATTAACTACAGCATCAACCTAACTTCACACATATTAACTACAGCATCAACCTAACTTCACACATATTAACTACAGCATCAACCTAACTTCACACATATTAACTACAGTATCAACCTAACTTCACACATATTAACTACAGTATCAACCTAACTTCACACATATTAACTACAGTATCAACCTAACTTCACACATATTAACTACAATATTAATCTAACCTAAACTACAATATTAACGTAACCAAAACCTACATTAACTCCATCAAAAAACATCAAAATTAATAATCTCCATCAGGATCAAGTCTCCATTCTAATTAACACAAATTTATTAATAAAACAAATCACATCAGGTTATTTTCTCACATGATAGGCCTCAGTAAAGGTCAATAACATCACTCCCCGTTTAGTACTTCAATAACTGCGTATAACAAAGGACTGCATATACAACACTGATTTACTATACCAATTACGCCTTTTTATTAATGCCAATATTTACAAGGTACAAAACTGCGTATAATTCCCTGACAGTTGAATATTTTGGTTTAAACTACATAGTTACGTGAAGCTGGTGTGGCTACAGTGGATCATGTAACACCTGGGCTACAGACATTGTATAACATCTGGGTTACAGTATTCATGTAACACCTGAGTTACAGTAATTATGTAACACCTGAGTTACTGTAATTATGTAATACCTGAGTTACAGTAATTGTGTAATACTTGAGCTACAGAAATTGTGTAACACCTGAGGTACAGTAACTATATATCACCTGGGCTACAGTGGTTTATGTAACACCTGGGCTACAGTGGCTTATGTAACACCTTGGCTACAGTGATTTATGTAACACCTCGGCTACAGTGATTTATGTAACACCTGGGCTACAGTGGTTTATGTAACACCTGGGCTACAGTGGTTTATGTAACACCTGGGCTACAGAGCTTTATGTAACACCTGGGCTACAGTGCTTTATGTAACACCTGGGCTACAGTAGTTTATGTAACACCTGGGCTACAGTGGTTTATGTAACACCTGGGCTACAGTGGTTTTATGTAACACCTGGGCTACAGTGGTTTATGTAACACCTGGGCTACAGTGGTTTATGTAACACCTGAGTTACATTGCTTTATGTAACACCTGGGCTACAGTGGTTTATGTAACACCTGGGCTGCAGTGGTTTATGTAACACCTGGGCTACAGTGGTTTATGTAACACCTGGGCTACAGTGGTTTATGTAACACCTGGGCTACAATGGTTTATGTAACACCTGAGTTACATTGCTTTATGTAACACTTGGGCTACAGTGGTTTTATGTAACACCTGGGCTACAGTGGTTTATGTAACACCTGGGCTACAGTGGTTTATGTAACACCCTTTACATTGGTTATGTAACACCTGGGCTACAGTGGTTAATGTAACACCAGGGCTACAGTGATTTATGTAACACCTGAGTTACATTGCTTTATGTAACACCTGGGCTACAGTGGTTTATGTAACACCTGGGCTACAGTGGTTTATGTAACACCTTGGCTACAGTGGTTTATGTAACACTTGGGCTACAGTGGTTTATGTAACACCTTGGCTACAGTGGTTAATGTAACACTTGGGCTACAGTGGTTTATGTAACACCTGGGCTACAGTGCTTTATGTAACACCTGGGCTACAGTGCTTTATGTAACACCTGGGCTACAGTGGTTTATGTAACACCTGGGCTACAGTGGTTTATGTAACACCTGGGCTACAGTGGTTATGTATCACCTGGGCTACAGTGCATGTAACACCTGGGCTACAGTGCTTTATGTAACACCTGGGCTACAGTGGTTTATGTAACACCTGGGCTACAGTGGTTTTATGTATCTACCTGGGGCTACAGTGCTTTATGTAACACCTGGGCTACAGTGGTTTATGTAACACCTGTAGGCTACAGTGGTTTATGTAACACCTGGGCTACAGTGGTTAATGTAACACTTGGGCTACAGTGGTTTATGTAATACCTTGGCTACAGTGGTTAATGTAACACTTGGGCTACAGTGGTTTATGTAACACCTAAACTACAGTGGTTTATGTAATACCAAGTGGGAAGTGACCTACATAACACCATAATCGTAGTGACTTATTTAACACCATTAATGCAGCAACATACCAGGCAAGACAAACAACAAAGAACATACCCCATTAACTCCCTGTTCTAATACATCCTATTAACCTGCTCTTAACCAATTGGTGTTAGGGGCCATAGACGACTTATTAAGTGCCCCCCCCCCCCGCCGCCCTCCGCTCTAAAGGCACCGTCTGATTAACCTAATAGGACCAGAGCCAAATTGAACAGCCTGTCAACTACAGTATAGGGAGTCTCTGTCGTGTGTGATTAATGGAGAGAGAGAGAGAGAGAGAGAGAGATAGTTAAAACACTTTCTCTCCTCGATGGGGTGATAAACGTAAGAGACAAAGAAGTGTTCACTTGCTTGTGTGTGTGTGTGTGTGTGTGTGTGTGTGTGTGTGTGTGTGTGTGTGTGTGTGTGTGTGTGAGAGTGAGAAAGAGCCTTATATTGACTGACACACATGAAAGGACGGCTGGTAGCATTGACCTGATCTGACTTGACTCACAGACCAACACGATAACATCAAAGGATTTTCTGCCGATCACACGAGACTAACCACCCCAGCTTATTTCACCTAAGATTGAAATACCACTCCTAACACTATTCGGTGGGGGGGTTCGTTGAGTTAGGTTGGGATTGGAGTTAGGTTAGCGTTTGGTTGGGTTAACAAGTTGGGTGAGCTTAGGTTGAATGGGGTGGTTATTCTTCAGGTGACATAAACTGGGGAGGAGATTCTTCAGGTTAGGTTAGGTCAGCGTTAGGTTAGGTTAGGTTAGCTTAGGTTAGGTTAGGTCAGCGTTAGGTTAGGTTAGGTTAGCTTAGGTTAGGTTAGGTCAGCGTTAGGTTCGGTTAGGTTAGCGTAGGTTAGGTTAGCGTTTGGTTAGGTTAGCTTAGGTTAGGTGAGCTTAGGTTAGCGTTAGGGTGGTTATTCTTCAGGTGACATAAACTGGGGTGGAGATTCTTCAGGTTAGGTTAGGTCAGCGTTAGGTTAGGTTAGCTTAGGTTAGGTTAGGTTAGCTTAGGTTAGCGTGAGGGTGGTTATTCTCCAGGTGATCCGTTTCTGCTAAATTTACATATATCATCTCTCTTCCTTAACTAAACTAATTCATCTTTGTTCAGCCACTATTCATAAATGTCTGAACAACAAGTTGATTTTGTAATATTAAGTGAAATGTATTAATGGACAACTTCTTAATAAAATGTGACGGACACTTTTATTACTGTACCGTCAACTGCAACACTTTTATTACTGTACCGTCAACTGTAACACTTTTATTACTGTAGCGTCAACTGTAACACTTTTATTACTGTACCATCAACTGTAACGCCCACATACAGCTGCACCAGGAAAGTAAACAAAATCTATTTCTGTGTTCCTTCAAGTTCTCTCTCTCTCTCTCTCTCTCTCTCTTCGATGCATCGATCAGGTCAAGTTCTGTATAAATCCTGCTTGTCTATTCTTTTGACCGTAATTGAGAAATACTATACACTAGTTTAGGAGAAAATACTTCAGAAATACTTTATAAATACATCAGTTTTGGTAATACTTATGATATACACGAATCCCCCACCAAAATAATTAAATATATACCATACTAGCAAAATATTTAGTGACACACACACACACACACACACACACACACACACACGTATTACCTTATTCTTCTTTTACAAATTTTTAGAGAAAATTGAATACGACAGTTATAGTACAGTACAGCAACTCACGAGGGAAATTAGTCCATGACACCCCAGCGTGGCCCTCTGACCCCAGCGTGGCCCTCTGAGTACCAATGCCTGGAGGGTGGGTGCCAATGTAACCCCCCTACCACCACCCCCCGGGAGTGTAACGTAACGACACATATACTGACTCACTGTATCAGCCTCCTGTTGTGTATTAGTGGGTGTTGTGTGTACAGGGTGGCAGCAAACACTTCCATCGACACCGTCACACAAGTACTGTACAACACAGCCAAGCAACGTAACGGGAAATAAAACGAATTGTGTTGGGGGAGGGAAGGCTGATTAGTTGAGCCATCCTCACTGGCGCCTCCGTGGACACACACACACACACATTATTGACACATTTTCTTTCTCTCTCTCTCTCTCTCTCTTCTCTTCTCTCCAACACTTCCTGACAGTCAAGGTATTTTATCATGATATTGATGGTATCCTGGGATGAGCAACTCTCGGAGGAATAGACGAGGAAAAATATAGATTAGCTGAGGAAGAGATAGAGGAGGGGGGAAAAGGAAGGAGAGAGAGAGAGAGAGAGAGAGAGAGAGAGAGAGAGAGAGAGAGAGAGAGAGAGAGAGAGAGAGAGAGAGAGAGACTAAGAGTGGGGAGGGGAGGCTGAGGAAAGAGGAAAAGGGAGGGGAGGAGAGATAGGGGTTGAGAGAAGGGAGGGGAAGAGATGGGAGGGAGTGAGGGTGAGGGTGGAAAAATGAAGAGGAAGAGATGGTCAGGGGTAAAAGGAGAAGGAGATGGGGAGGAGGGGGGAGCGAGAGACGGTGGGAGGAAAGGGGGAGAGACAAAGATAGAGAGAGAGAGAGAGAGAGAGAGAGAGAGAGAGAGAGAGAGAGAGTGGTGTTGAACTACCTTCATAAGACTTCCGTAATCAGTCTGAAGAGATGGAAAAAAAAACTTGTACGGCTTGTCTTTGTAAGTTGTGGTGTATTGTGAATATATCGGTGTGTATGTATAGTAATATCTATATATCCTAGAATATTTATGTATATGTGTCTTAATAACTATTTATACGAGACTATATATGTATACTCGAATGTGTCGTGTTAACTGTGTATCCATGAATATAATGTATATTGTATTAGTTGTATAGTGTTGAATATACGTAGAGTCCTCGTCCACTCAAGTGTCGTCCCCAGCAACAGCAGCAAGAACACCTGTTAGAGTCTACAAATACAGGTGAGTCTTTATTAATAACCCGAGCTGGATATTGACCCCAGGAGCCTCGTATGTGTGTGTGTGTGTGTGTGTGTGTGTGTGTGTGTGTGTGTGTGTGTGTGTGTGTGTGTGTTCTCATCCCTTCAGCCCCGCAGGTGATATGTTAGTTAGCTCACCTGGCCATGATAATATGCCTTCAACCCCACCAGCCCTCATTACCAGCCCTCATTACCAGCCCTCACCCTTCACTAATACCTTTCATTACCCTTGAACCTAACCTAACCGAATCTCACCGAACCAAACCTAACAAAACCTTACTAAACTAAACCAACCCTAACCGAATCTACCCTAACCAAACCTAACCTAACTAAACCTTACTAAACTAAACCTAACCTAACCGAATCTCACCGAACCAAACCTAACAAAACCTTACTAAACTAAACCAACCCTAACCGAATCTACCCTAACCAAGCCTAACCTAACTAAACCTTACTAAACTAAACCAACCCTAACCGAATCTACCCTAACCAAACCTAACTAAACTAAACCAAACCTAACCTAACTAAACCTTACTAAACTAAACCAACCCTAACCCAACCCAACCCAACCCAACCCAACCTACGCTAATTATCAAGATGGACCAACACACACACACACACAGTCACCAGAGGCCCCCAACAAACTCTAAACCAAGAAACTTAATGAAAACTTGACGCAAAATTTAATCAAGAAAGTTTAAGTGGATTCCTTGAAAAAGTTAATGTGTGCTTCTCAGGTTGGGGAAACTGTCTAAATATGGTGTGTCTCTGTTAATGAGGGTGTTGTTGTTGTTGTTGTCGTTGTTGTTGTTTTTGATTTGCCGTAGTTGTTGTTGGTGGTGGTGGTGGAGAGATAGATATTAATATAGTTGTTGTTGTTGTTGTTGTTGTTGTTGGTGGTGGTGGTGAGATAGTTATTAATATTGTTGTTGATGTTTGTGATAGATTTTTTTTTTGTACAGGTCACTGACCCACATTGGGGCCTGGGGGGCGAAATAAAAATAATAATAATAATAATAATAATAATAATAATAATAATAATAATAATAATAATAATAATAATAATAATAATAATAATAATAATAATAATAATAATAATAATAATAATAATAATAAATAAATAAATAAATAAATAAATAAAAAATAAATCAATAATGAGAAACGATGTGTATGTTGTGTTGTCAATAGTAAGAGAAACAATTGAGACCCTGCATTGTGTGTAAATGAGGCAGAAAGTCAGATCAGCAACCTGGGACTTGGTCACAATTTTCGTGGCGCCATATGGCAGCAGGGTCTACCATTAGACAATACATTATGCTTCCAATATCTTCCCAGGCGGTAGTACCTCCCTGTTTGATAGCTGTTTCTATTCATTATCTAAAATAAAATAAGTCTTACCGTAGCACTAACACCAATCATTCATTTCTAATTAACAAGCTCAAATATTACAGTAAGACAACATTCAAATCAAACAATAAAGCAAAAACAAAACTAAAAACAGATGAATGATTCAGATTCTCCAATCACTCAAATCCAAATCTTAATTGAATTCCCATCTCACATCCCCAAAACTCGTGACAGGTGATGTTCAGTTGACTCACCTGTAATTATCACCTGCAGCCTTCCTTACCTGTGCCCTAGGTCTACCTGTGGACCTCTACCCCTCAGTATCGCTTGTAATTAAAAAGTTATTGGGATGGAAACTCAAAAGTGATCTCTCTCTCTCTCTCTCTCTCTCTCTCTCTCTCTCTCTCTCTCTCTCATCCAATAAAGTTCGGAATGTGTTTACTGTTTACAAGGACTTCCTCCTATCTGTGTGTGTTCTGAAGTGATGGTTTTGCAGTCATATGTGTTTCGTGTTCACATGTGTTTTAACCATGGGTGTTCTGAAGCCATGTGTGTTCTGAAGCCATGTGTTTTGAAACCATGTGTATTTTGAAGCCACGTGTGTTTTTAGCCATATGTGTTCCGAAGCCATGTGTGTTCTGAAACCATGTGTGTTTTGAACCCATGTGTTTTGGAAGTGGTGTGTTCTAAGCCATGTGTTTTAGCCATGTGTTTTGAAGCCCATGTGTTCTGAAGCTGGGTGTGTGTTTAAAGCCATGCGTTTTAGCTATGTGTTTTGAAGCGTGGTGTGTTTTGAAGCCATGTGTGTTTTGAAGCCATGTGTGTTTTTAGCCGTATGTGTTTTGAAGCGTGGTGTGTTCTGAAGCCATGTGTGTTTGGAAGCCATGTGTGTTCTGAAGCCTTGTGTATTTTGATGCTACGAGTCTTTTGAAGCCATGTGTGTGTGTGTACTGAAGCCACGTGTGTTTTGAAGCCGTGTTCTGAAGTTGTGTGTTCTGAAGCCACGTTTCTTCTGAAGCCATGTGTGTGTGCTGACGCCACGTGTGTTTTGAAGCCTTGTGTCTTTTAAAGCCATGTATGTTTTGAAGCCTTGTGTCTTTTGAAGCCATGTGTGGTTTGAAGCCATGTTTGTTTTGAAGCCATGTGTGTTTTGTAGCCATGTGTGTTATGAAGCTATGTGTGTTTTGAAGCAGTGTTTGTTTGAAGCCATGTTAGTTTTGTAGTCATGTTTGTTTTGAAGCCATGTGTGTTTTGTAGCCATGTGTGTTATGAAGCCATGTGTGTTTTGAAGCCGTGTTTGTTTGAAGCCATGTTAGTTTTGTAGTCATGTGTGTTTTGAAGCCATGTGTGTTTGTAGTCATGTGCGTTTTGAAGCCATGTGTGTTTTGTAGTCATGTGTGTTATGAAGCCATGTGTGTTTTGAAGCCTTGTGTGTTTTGTAGCCTTGTGTGTTTTGAAGCCATGCGTGTTTTGTAGCCTTGTGTGCTTTGAAGCCATGCGTGTTTTGTAGCCTTGTGTGTTTTGAAGCCATGCGTGTTTTGTAGCCTTGTGTGTTTTGAAGCCATGCGTGTTTTGTAGCCTTGTGTGTTTTGAAGCCATGCGTGTTTTGTAGCCTTGTGTGTTTTGAAGCCATGCGTGTTTTGTAGTCATGTGTAATGATTGTTTATCAGACCACAGCTTACAGCTCAGAGAAATACAAACATATAACAGTAAGTAGATGAGCAGGTGTACACCCACGCAGGTTGACACACCCTACAGTGAGACAAGACCTGACCCAGGAGAGGGCATGGCCACTAGGTACCTGAGTTCTCCCGGCGTTATGATCGTGTTACTCAAAAAACTACACCTGGACAAGCTGTCCAGACCTGACCCAAGAGAGGTCAGTCTCATTGACCCAGAGTTCTCACCCCCAAACGATTAGCTTAACCCGGCAACATGACCGTGTTAAAGAAACCCCACCCAGCCAAGACACACCCGGGTGGTAATAATTAGGAAGCATTACCGACCGTCGACATGACCACGCACCTGGACAAACACAGCCGTCCAGATCTAACCAGTTTAGTGTTAATTAAGGGAGGTCATCTGCCGGCTCTCCTCCAATATAAAGGCCCTGCAGCTCATTCCACGGGGATTACTTTCACGTCACTGAAGACAGAAGACGGAGTCACGCTCGTCACTAGTCGAGATCCCCAGTACCGCATCTACAGCTAGCAGAGTCTCCCATTGGAGACATAGTCCAGCAGCACCCGCTGGGCCTCCCTCAGGTCACACGTGAGTCAGAGCTATCCACGGTGGGAAGTGTATCTATTTTATGTTTGTGTCCGAGAGTCAGTGTCTATTAACGTAAATATAATGCTCTAATAACTTCGATATAATGTGTCTGTCATTGAGTGAATAATAAATAGCTGTACTTAGAATTGGTGTTTTGACACATTTCCCCTAAGAACGTATATACAGTTAAATAACCAACCGGCCACGCTCCCAATACTTCCTCACTTTACAATCCTACAACTAAATATTCTACCTATATATATATATATATATATATATATATATATATATATATATATATATATATATATATATATATATATATATATATATATATATATATATATATATATATATCTTCTATACGAGTTTTGACTCGTTACACATGTGTTTTGTCGTCATATATGTTTTGTAGCCATGTGTGTATTGTAGTCATGTGTTTTTGAAGCCACGTGTGTTTTAAATCTATGTGTGCATTGAAGCCATGTAAGTTTTGAAGCCATGCTTGTTTAGAGCCGTGTGTATTTTGAATCTATATCTGTTTTGTAGCTATGTGTGTTTTGTAGCCATATGTGTTTCTCAAGCCGTGTGTTTTGAAGCCATGTGTATTTTGTAACCATATGTGTTTCTCAAGCCACATATATGCTTTGTAATGACAATAAAATCACATATGATTATCAGCGGCAAAATAGTGCATTAAGCACTTAACCTGTTGCCCAAATTAATGGCATCGGTGCAGCCAGGTGTGTCAGACGAAGAGCAATAGGTGTTAGCAATAGGACCCCCGAGACACAGAGATCTACCTGAATTTAATGAGGTATAATACAGGTTAATGATAAAGGTGTGTTACTCAGGTAAAGTGTTACATTTATGAACAAAACGGGCCAGTTAATTATTTCTGAGCTTCTGTGTGTTATGATGCGGTTGGGTTAGGTTAGGTGGGTTGGGTTAGGTTAGGTGAGTTGGGTTGGGTTAGATGAGGTTACCATCTTCACTGTATTATATCTCCTCTCGTGTGTGTGTGTGTGTGTGTGTGTGTGTGTGTGTGTGTGTGTGTGTGTGTGTGTGTGTGTGTGTGTGTGTGTGTGTGTGTGAGAGCGACTTTCAATTTCTGACAAATGAAAAACACCATCACAATCTTATTGCCTCACAACACACCACACCAAATCCACTACACCACAGCCTTAATATTATTAGCCACATCTCCTGCCACTCACCACACAACACACCACTGTCACACACACTACTCACCACACACCACACCACACACTACACCACAGCCTTATTAGCTACATCTTCACACTCACCATGCTGCCAACACACTACTGTCACTACCACCACCACCACACACCACACCACAACCACCACACCACAGCCCACACACAGCTACACCTCCCACACCACCACAACACACCACTGTCACTACTACCACCACCACACACCACACCAACCACTACACCATGTGCCTTACACAGCTACATCTCCTGCCACTTCACCACAACACACCACTGTCGCTTGGTTTCACCACACCACACACCACACCAACCACCACACCACAGCCTAATATTATTAGCTGCACCCTCCTGCCACTCACCACAACACACCACTGTACCACACTCACTGCCACACCAAACCACTCACACAGCCTTTAATACACAGCTACACCTCCCGCCACTCACCACAACACATCACCGTCACTACCACCACCACCACACACCACACCAACCACTACACCACAGCCTTAATACACAGCTACACCTCCCGCCACTCACCCAACGAGCCAAGACAGACGACTGGCCCGCCACAAGAGGTCATCAATCTCTCACACAACAGACCCACTTAACTGTACCGACTAAGCTTGTTTATACCTTGACCTCATCATACACTGTCACCACCTCTTATTTATGGCACTGTGCCGCAGGTCTGACGTGGTACTGTGCCGCAGGTCTGACGTGGCTCTGTGCCGCAGGTCTGACGTGGTACTGTGCCGCAGGTCTGACGTAGTACTGTGCCGCAGGTCTGACGTGGCTCTGTGCCGCAGGTTTAAAGTGGTACTGTGCCGTAGATCTCACATGGTACTGTGCCACAGTTTAACGCGGTACTTTACTGCAGGTCTAACGTGGTACTGTGCCGCAGGTCTAGCATGGTACTGTGCCGCAGGTCTAACATGGTACTATGCCGCAGGTCTAGCGTGGTACTGTGCAGCAGACCTAATGTGGTACTGTGCCGCAGGTCTAACATGGTACTGTGCCGCAGGTCTAGCGTGGTACTGTGTAGCAGACCTAATGTGGTACTGTGCCGCAGGTCTAGCATGGTATGCCACAGGTTTAATTTTGCACTGTGTCGCAGGTCTAACATGGCATTGTGCTGCAGGTCAAACAAACAAACAAACAAACAACAAATCCTCCATCTAATCACTATAGTTCTCCTGTAAACAAACAACAAATCCTCCATCTAATCACTATAGTTCTCCTGTAAACAAACAAGCACTCTATCATTTCCCAGGTAAGATAAAGAATCATTGGACTGACAAACACACCACACAGCCAACAGCGTCATCCATACCTGGCTAATACCTCCACCTGTGTGTGAAATACCTTTGTGCCTCGGCTGATGAGTCCTCCACACTGGCTCTGTTTCCTGCCCCTTGTTGTGTAACATTGGGTGTGTATGTGGGGGTGTGTGTGGTGTGTGTGAGGAGTGGTTGTGTGTGTGGGGGTTGTGTGAGGGGTGGTGTGTGTGTGTGTGTGGTGTGGGGTTGTGTGTGAGGGGTGGTTGTGTGTGTGGGGGTTGTGTGTGTGGGGTGTGTGTTGTGTGTGTGGGGTTGTGTGTGTGGGTGTGTGTGTGTAGGGGTTGTGTGTGAGGGGGTTGGTGTGTGTGTGTGTGTGAGGGGTGTGTGGGGGGTTGTGTGTGGGGGTGGTTGTGTGTGTAGGGGTTGTGTGTGGGGTGGTGGTTGTGTGTGGGGTGTGTGTGTGAGGGGTGGTTGTGTGTGTGGGGGTTGTGTGTGAGGGGTGTGTGTGTAGGGGTGTGTGTGGGTGTGTTGTGTGTGAGGGTGGTGTGTGTTGTGTGTGTGGGGGGTGTGTGTGAGGGGTGGGGTGTGTGTGGGAGGAGCGGTTGTGTGTGTAGGGGGGTTGTGTGTGAGGGGTGGTTGTGTGTGTAGGGGGTGTGTGTGGGAGGAGTTGTGTGTGTGGGGGTTGTGTGTGGTGTGTTGGAGGATTGTGGTGTGGGTGTGGGGGTGTGGGGCTGGGGAGTTGTGTGTGTGTGGGGTTGTGTGTGGGGTTGTGTGTGGGGGTGTGTGTGGGGGGGTTGCGTGTGTGGGGGTTTGTGTGTGTGTGTGTGTGTCTGTGAGTGTGTGTGTGTGTGTGTGTGTGTGTGTGTGTGTGTGTGTGTGTGTGTGTGTGTGTGTGTGTGTGAGTGTGTGTGTGTCTGTGTGTGTGTGTGTGTGTGTGTGAGTGTGTGTGTGTCTGTGTGTGTGTGTGTGTGTGTGTGTGTGTGTGTGTGTGAGTGTGTGTGTGTGTGTCTGTGTGTGTGTGTGTGTGTGTGTGTGTGGCGGGTTGCATGTACTACGATTACTACGATTACTACTACTACTAGTAGTAGTAGTTGTAGTATATCATCAATATTACAATTTCTATTTTCATGATGATTGTCAATATTTCGATCATAATTATTTAAAAAAATATATCACTAAAGGAGAAATATGACTGATGACAACACTCGTTAAAATATGGATCACAGGAACACGACTTCTGATAAGCTCTCATTAGTACCCAGAAGCATCGTTCACTGTCACTGATTATCGTTCAGGTGATGTATGTTTACAGTATCTTATTATTATTATTTCATCTTCTTCGCTTCCTCTTCCTCCTTCTTCTTCTTCACCATAATATTTTTTCTTCTTCAACACCCTACACCGGGGGTGGCCAACCTGTCGATCGCAATAGACTGGTCGATCGCAAGATCTTCTCTAGTCTATCCCATGGCAAAGTTAAACTTAATGATCCATCCTTTTTAAGCTGCCATACAAAAATCCTCTTCAAATTTTACTCATAATCATTGGAATATTATATTTGTTTAGATTTTTTCTGGGAATAGATTATCATTATGGACACATCAGAGCGATATAAACAAAAAAACTTCGACTGTGCTATGCTGTGTTTGGCGGAACCTGATAGGAAGTGTTCGCGTTCATACGGGCCTTTTTAGAAGCAGCATATTCGTTGTTTGAAATTTTCAAAAATAAGTCTGAAATACCGTCTTCTATTAAGGATGTTCAGTTATCAAGAAACACTGTCATGAGGCGCTGTGAATTTATGGCTGAGGATTTGTGTGAACAACTGAATAAAGACATACAATTTGATAAGTCTACTGATGAGGTCGATACATCACAATTATGGACATGAGTACCAAAGAGGAACTGCCGAAAATTCTACCATTAAAAAGAAAAACTCGGGATGAAGACATAGTTCAGACTATCAGTGATTTTGTTAATAGTACACAGTTGCCAGTAAGTTAGCTCGTATCTAAAAATACTGATGGGGCACCTGCAATGGCTGGCCGAATCAGTGGGTTCATTGCCCTGTGCAGGAGTGATGATAGGTTTCCTAACTTCTTTTTTGGCCTCAAAAGATTGGCCTTTTGATCACGAAGAAGTGTGGCTGTTAGATTTAGCTTTTTTAGATGACATGACTGCTATGCTGAATAAACTAAACTTAGATCTGCAAGGGAAAGATAAAACTATAGTTGACATGATTAGTCCTATGGCTGCTTTTAAGCAGAAACTAAAACTAGTGTCTTCGCAGCTGCATCAACTTCAACTACGAAACTTCAGAAATATGATGTCTGAACTAGAGAACCAAGGAAAAGACTGTGACCAGTTTGACAGTGCTCGATATATTGAACAGGTGCAAAACCTTGCCTCATATTTTGACAGACGGCTCCAAGATATAGCAACAATAGAACCTGTTGCAACATATATGTGTTTTCCATTTGGCAAAATCACAAATGTTGAAGATATTCAATCTAGAATGGAATCAATATTTAACATGGACATATGTGAAGTCGAAAATGAGCTTTTGAAGCTTAAAAATGATATTCAGATCAAATCCAGGGCAACAGGAGGAAGTTTCTGGAACCTTCTCAGTGAAGAAAAATATCCCAATGTCAGAAAATGTGTCATGTACCTCACAGCATTTTTTGGATCAACCTACCTTTGTGAATCAACATTTTCACACATGAAACACATCAAATCCAGATACCGATCAACAATGTCAGATGAACACCTGGATGCTTGCTTGAGGCTAGCAGTCACCGCCTACAGTCCTAATTACACAAAGCTGGCAGACAACATGCAGTACTAACCATCTCATTAGTAAAGTAAGTTTATTATTTTGTCCTGTTTACAATATATCATAACAATTATTGAAAAATATTATTTGTTTACTCTCTCTCTCTCTCTCTCTCTCTCTACGAATCTGCGTATTTTATGGCAATGGGTGAATATTAGGCTGATAGATCGCGTCAGGGTAACTGTGGAAAAAGTAGATCACATCACACAGAAGGTAGGCCACCCCTGCCCTACACACTGTCAGCCAGGTCTCCAACACCCTACACACTGTCAGCCAGGTCTCCAACACCCTACACACTGTCAGCCAGGTCTCCAACACCCTGTACAAGGACTGTCAGCCAGGTCTCCAACACTTACACACTGTCAGCCAGCCTCCAGACTGCACACACTGTCAGCCAGGCCTCCAACACCCCACACACTGTCAGCCAGGCCCTCCAACACCCTACACACTGTCAGCTGGGCCTCCAACACCCACACACACTGTCAGCCAGGCTCTAACACCCTACACACTGTCAGCCAGGTCTCCAACACCCTACACACTGTCAGCCAGGTCTCCAACACCCTACACACTGTCAGCCAGGTCTCCAACACCCTACACACTGTCAGCCAGGTCTCCAACACCCTACACACTGTCAGCCAGGCCTCCAACACCCTACACACTGTCAGCCAGGCCTCCAACACCCTACACACTGTCAGCCAGGCCTCCAACACCCTACACACTGTCAGCCAGGCCTCCAACACCCTACACACTGTCAGCCAGGCCTCCAACACCCTACACACTGTCAGCCAGGCCTCCAACACCCCTACACACTGTCAGCCAGGCCTCCAACACCCCTACACACTGTCAGCCAGGCCTCCAACACCTACACACTGTCAGCCAGGTCTCCAACACCTACACACTGTCCCAGGTCTCAACACCCTACACATCAGCCAGGTCTCCCACCCCCACACACTGTCAGCCAGGTCTCCAACACCCTACACACTGTCAGCCAGGTCTCAACACCCTACACACTGTCAGCCAGGCCTCAACACCCTACACACTGTCAGCCAGGTCTCCAACACCCTCCACACGTCAGCCAGGCCTCCAACACCTACACACTGTCAGCCAGGTCAACACCCTACACACTGTCAGCCAGGCCTCCAACCCTACACACCTTCAGCCAGGCCTCCAACACCCTACACCATCTCAGCCAGGCCTCCAACACCCTACACACTGTCAGCCAGGCCTCCAACACCCTACACACTGTCAGCCAGGCTTCCAACACCCTACATGTCAGGGCTTCCAACACCTACACCTGTCAGCCAGGCCTCCAACACCCCACTGTCAGCCAGGCTTACCCCTACACACTGTCGCAGGCCTCCAACACCCCACACACTGTCAGCCAGCCTCCAACACCCTACACACTGTCAGCCAGGCTTCCAACACCCTACACTGTCAGCCAGGCTTCCCACCCTACCTGTCAGCCAGGCCTCCAACACCCTACACACTGTCAGCCAGGCCCAACACCCTACACACTGTCAGCCAGGCCTCCAACACCCTACACACTGTCAGCCAGGCTTCCAACACCCTACACACTGTCAGCCAGCCCTCCAAAATACCCATAGACTGTAGAGGGAAAGAATCCAGGCTGATATAACAATAAAAATGCCATCCTGAGTCTCTCCTCGCTAACTCCTGTCTCACATTATTAACTTTGTACAGCAGTAGCGACCAGGCTAAGGTCGTCAACAACATTCTCTAACATTCTTCGTGCGTGAAACAACATTCTAAACGTCAACAACATTCTCTAACATTCTTCGTGCGTGAAACAACATTCTAAGAGCGTCAACCACATTCTCCAACATTCTCTAACATTCTTCGTGCGTGAAACAACATTTAAGAAGCGTACAACATTTTCCAACATTCTCTAACATTCTTCGTGGGTGAAACAACTTCTCAAGAGGCGTCAACAACATTCTCCAACATTCTCTAACATTCTTCGTGCGTGAAACAACATTCAGAGGCGTCAACAACATTCTCTAACATTCTTCGTGGAAACAACATTTTTAGAGCGTCAACAACATTCTCCTAATATTCTTCGTGCGTGAAACAACATTCTAAGGGCGTCAACAACATTCTCTAACATTCTTCGTGGTGAAACAACATTCTAAGAGCGTCAACAACATTCTCCAACATTCTTCGTGCGTGAAACAACATTCTAAGAGGCGTCAACAACATTCCCCAACATTCTCTAACATTCTTCGTGAGTGAAACAACATTCTAAGAGGCGTCAGCAACATTCTCCAACATTCTCTAACATTCTTCTTGCGTGAAACAACATTCTAAGAGGCGTCAACAACATTCTCCAACATTCTCTAGCATTCTTCGTGCGTGAAACAACATTCTAAGAGGAGTCAACAACATTCTCCAACATTCTTCGTGCGTGAAACAACATTCTAACAGGAGTCTACAACATTCTCCAACATTCGGTATCATTCTTCGTGCGTGAAACAACATTCTAAGAGGCATCAACAACATTCTCTAACATTCAATAACATTCTTCGTGCGTGAAACAGCATTTAAATGCATCAACAACATTCTCCAACATTCAATAACATCCTTCGTGCGTGAAACCACATTCTAAGAGGCGCCAACAACATTCTCTAACATTTTCGTGCATCAAACAGCATTCTAAGAGGCGTCAACAACATTCTCCAACATTCAATAACATTCTTCGTGCGTGAAACAACATTCTAAGAGGCATCAACAACATTCTCTAACATTCTTCGTATGTGAAACAACATTCTAAGAGGCGGCAACAACATTCTCCAACATTCAATAACATTCTTCGTACGTGAAACAACATCTTAAGATGCGTCAACAACATTCTCCAACATTCAATAACATTCTTCGTGCGTGAAACCACATTCTAAGAGGCGCCAACAACATTCTCCAACATTCTTCGTGCATGAAACAACATTCTAAGAGGCGTCAACAACATTCTCCACCATTCTTCGTGCTTGAAACAACATTCTAAGAGGCGTCAACAACATTCTCCAACATTCTTCGTGCGTGAAACAACATTCTTCGTGCGTGAAACAACATGCTAAGAGCATTTATTCTCCAACATTCTTCACAATACTCTACCAATCTCCAAAATTCCTCAACATTTTTAACCATACCCACATTCTCTACCGTTCTCCAACATTTTTCATCACTGTGGTTTCTTCAGGGGCAGGAGGAGGACGACGGAGGGATTTGGAGGAGAGAGTGTTGTAGTTTCTTGAAGGAGAGGAGGAGGAGGGAGAGGAGAGATAGAAATAGAAAAGAGGAGATGGAGCCCCTCCCCACCCCCACAGTAAGACCAGAAGACAACACCTGTAATTAACACCAAGATAGATAGATAGATAGATAGATAGATAGATAGATAGATAGATAGATAGATAGATAGATAGATAGATAGGAGTAAAATAGACAGACAGACAGTTTAGTATGGCATCACTTCCACCTGATAACCATTATACATCATTCATACAAGATCACCATACATACAACATACATACATACATCCATACATACATACATACATACATACATACATACATACATACATACATACATGAGTGCTATACTTGTTCCTGTATGTTTATTCACACTTACAGATTGAGTCATACGTACAACATTTCGATGACAAGTATCAATGTCTGTCATATTTCATGTGCGTATTGGCCACTGAATGTTACTGCCGGTGAGAGAGAGAGAGAGAGAGAGAGCCTCCATCATACCCTCCAACACATCCTCCAACACACTCTCCATCACCCCCTCCATCACTCACCAAGATGCACATGTATGACATTGTCAGCCGTCAGCTCCGTCCATCAGCTACAGGCAGCAGGGGAAGAACACGGTGGCTGACGGACGGTGGAATAGCTTATATTTCCGTCTGTGTTGGGGGTGGGAGAGTGTGTGAGGAGTGTTGGAGGGTGTGTGGGCAGGGATGTGGGGGCAGTGTAGGGGGTATGAGGTTGGTGTGGAAGAGTGGGGTGATTGTGGGGTGGGTATGGAAGGTGTGGGGGTCGTGTGGGAGTGGTGTGGATGGGAGGGGGCGTGTGGAGGAGCGCGGAGTTTAGTGTGGGTACGGCCTTCAAGAATCAGACAACTTAAATACAAATATATATATAAAGTTTAAATTAGTGTTCAGTCGACAAAGTGGATAATTGTTCCTAAGTTCAACAACGTCAGCTGAACAATGAACAACTCGTGGTATTTCTGGCATAAAGCGGAAGATCAATTTGTATTCCTAATTTTCAAGTCCTACTCCAAAGATCTTCTAACTTGAATGGTTTAGATCTTCCGACTTGACTTATATGTGGCGTCAACCGGAAGGAAGAATTTTTCAACTCATATTCAAATCGAACGCAAAAGACCTTCCTAGCGGGGCTCACACCACCACCAGCAACACCAGCAGGAGTGAGGCGAGGCGAGACGAGGCGAGAGAGCGGAAGATTGATGGTCGGCTGAAGGATGAGCAGAGAGAGCTGTGACACAAAGCTCGCAAAATGGAAAAAGATTTCATATCATCCTCACCCGATATTTGAGTGGCTCGTATCTCACCCCTCCCGCCCACCCCCCTCTCTCTCTCTCTCTCTATCTATCTATCTCTCTCTCTATCCTATCTATCTCTCTCTCTCTCCCCTTCTCTCTCTCTCTCATGTTGCCGCTAGGACAGCTCAGTCGTTCCTGGATACATTTATTTTTGTGTTTACTTCTGCTTCACACGTACGTAACACACTTTACACATTAATATATATATATATATATATATATATATATATATATATATATATATATATATATATATATATATACAAAAGTTTTAAATATATATCAAGAATGAGAAGCGATATACAGTATGTATGTTGTGTTGTCAATAGTAAGAGACAATTGAAAACCTGCAATTGTGCGTAAATGAGGCAGAAAGTCAGATCAGCATCCTGGCAGCAGGGTCTACCATTAGACAACACATTATGATTCCAATATCTTCCCGGCGTAATACCGTTTGGTAGCTGCCTACTCTCTCTCTCTCTCTCTCTCTCTCTCTCTCTCTCTCTCTCTCTCTCTCTCTCTCTCTCTCTCTCTCTCTCTCGACATCTGAGAGGCTGTAGTTTGCCAATAGTCAGGGTTGAAAGTCTGTGTGTGTGTGTGTGGTGATTTATGGGTCCATATACACACACACACACACACACACACACACACACACACACACACACACACACACACACACACACACACACACACACACACACACACACACACACACACACACATACACACACACATATCAAATAAAAAATATAACACTTCAGTAAATATTCATAACTTTACCTTCCATAACACAAGGTGAATGTAACTTGTTGAGGAAGAGATTTGGGTCAAAATTACATTATATTTTCGGTCAATAGTTTACTCTTAATATACAGAGAACAATATATAATCTGTGCAGAGTTGGATTAAAATGCCTACATAATGGCCAAAGTTAACATGCTAGATGCAGTTTTTTTACAATTTCAGTTACATTTCGCAGGAGCTGTGCGCGCATCTTGTTTACATGTGACGTCATACAAAAATCAACACTGACATCACCCAATGTCACAAAAACAATACAAGACAATGACGTCAACAAATATCACACGGAGGCTGACAATCAACAAAACACAACAAAACAAACACCAACAGACCTTCTAAAACAGAGGGCGCACGACATCTCATCAACAGGACAAAAGAAAAGAAGTTCCTATTTTTACGACACTCACACACCCACACACACCCACACCACACACACACCACCACACACACACACACACACACAGACCCACATATACCAAACCCACAAACATTTCCAGGAAGGCCGTGGGAGAGAATGTGGGAGCACTACTCAATGCACGTCTTCGCCAATCCGACTTCAATATCGGATCTGTAACCGGATCATGCGTTGTAAATCTTGAGAGATCCGGTGGTTGGACAAGAAAGGAGAAACTGGTTTGGTGTATGGTGATATGTGGTGGTGATGGATGATGTGTGTTGATGAGTGAGGTGTTTTTTGTGTGGGGGTGAGAGTGTGATATCCTGTATATGTGGTGGTGGTGGTGTGGTGTATTGTGTGGTGTGTGTGGTTGTGGTGGTTGTGGTTGTGTGGTGTATGTGTGATTGCAGTGGTGATGTGTGGTGTATGGTAGTGATGTGTGGTGGTGGTGTGTAATAGAGAGAGAGAATAACAGCACCTATTAGCTTCAACTCAATATTATTATTACTGAATTAATGACCACCTGAGCACCACCTGTCTTACCCCTACTACTATAACTACTACCACCATCTGCTACAACTACTACTACTACTACTATTCTACCCTTCCACCATCTACTACCACTATTACTACTACCATCCGTCTTACCTCCTACTACTACTATTATTAATACTACCACCACCTACTACTACAGCTGTACAACTACCACCACTACCACCACCTACTACTACAGCTGTAACTACTACCACTACCACCACCTACTACTACAGCTGTACCTTACTACCACTACCACCACCTACTACTACAGCTGCACTACTACCACCACCTACTACTACAGTTCTAACTACTATCACTACCACCAACTACAGCTGCACCACTACCACCACTACCACCACCTACTACTACAGCTGCTCACTACTACCACTACCACCCACCTTTACTACGCTGCACCACTACCACCACTCCACCACCTACTACACAGCTGCCACTCACCACCACCACCACCACCACCCACGCACCACTCACCACTACCACCACTACCACCACCTACTACTACAGCTGTACCCACTACCACCACTACCACCACCTACTACTACAGCTGCACCACCACCACCACTACCACCACCTACTACTACAGCTGCCACCACTACCCACCTACTACTACACTGTACCACTACCACCACTACTACTACAGCTGCACCACTACACCACTACCACCATCACTACTACAGCTGTACCACTACCACCACTAACACCACCTACTACTACAGCTGCACCACTACCACCACCCCCTACACAGCTGCCACTCACCTCCACCACTACCACCACCTACTACTACAGCTGCACCACTACCACCACTACACCACTACACCACCTACTACATAGCTAACCTTCAATCACTTCACCACCTACTACTACAGCTGTATAATAACCACTACCACCACCTACTACTACAGCTGACCATACCACCACACCACCACACCTACTACTACAGGCTGCCCACTACCACCTACTAACCACCTACTACTACAGCTGACCATACCACACTACCACCACCTACTACTACAGCTGTACCACTACCACCACCACCTACTACTACAGCTGCACCACTACCACCACTACCACCACCTACTACTCACAGCTGCCACCACCACCACCACCACCTACTACTACAGCTGCACCACTACCACCACCACCACCACCTACTACTACAGCTGCACCACTACCACCACTACCACCACCTACTACAGCTGCACCACCACCACTACCACCACCTACTACTACAGCTGCACTCACCACTCCACCACCACTACTACAGCTGCCACCACTACCACCACCCACTACTACAGCTGCTCACTACACACCACTACCACCACCTACTACTACAGCTGCACCACACTACCACCACACCACCATACTACCCTGCACCACCAACACACCACCACCACACACAACACACCACCACCTACAACTGCACACCACTACCACCACTACACAGCACCCACACCACCTACTACTACAGCTGTACTACTACTACCACTACCACCACCTAACACTACAGCTGCATTCACTCACTACCACCACCACCTACTACTACAGCTGTACCAACTAACCACTACCACCACCTACTATACAGCGCACCACTACACCACTACCCACCTACTACTACAGACCACCACCACCACCTACTACTACAGCTGCCACACACCACTACTACCACTACCACCACCTACTACTACAGCTGCACCACTACCACCACTACCACCATCATATTAATTATTTTTGTCACCAAATATTTATGTATCATTCGTACTAAATGGAATTTGTTCTTCCTCTTTTTATCATTTATCTCCCTTACCTATTTGTCGTTGTTTATTGTTCTTTATGTATTAGGAGTTCTTCTTTTCTCTCCCTATCTCTATTCTCTCTCTGTCACTATATCTCATTCTCTCTCTCTCTCTTTCTCTTTTGACTCTCTGCACTCTATCGCACTCTCTCTCCCTTCTCCCATCTCTCCATAATGTCTCTTTATTCTCTCTCAAGATTTACCTGACTGTCTCTCTCCACCTCTATCTCACTATCTCTCTCTCTCAGGCCTGACCCGGCACATATTTTCCGACTGGATTTTCAAATATGGTGGCTTAGAAGGAAAGGGGGGAGGAGGGAGGGAGGGAGGAAGGAGTGGCCAGGAGGGTGTTTGTTGTGTGTGTGTGTGTGTGTGTGGAGGCTAAGGGAGAGTGTGGGTGAGTGACCGGGGTGGAAGGGTGAGTGAAAAAGAGGAGGAATGGAGGAATGGAAGGAGGAGGGAGGAAGATAGAGTGACTGGGTGGTAGGGAGGGAGGAAAGGTAAAGTGGCTGGAAGGATGGGGGATAGGGGGGATGGAGAGAGGGAGGGATAGAGACGGAAATGCCACTTTAAAAATATTTCATTTCTCTCACCTGAACTGAGGCATCTTTGAGGTACTTGTACATCAATCTAACTATTCATATATCTATCTACCTGTTCATATATCTATCTAC
This sequence comes from Homarus americanus, assembly GCF_018991925.1. Classification (NCBI taxonomy): domain Eukaryota; kingdom Metazoa; phylum Arthropoda; class Malacostraca; order Decapoda; family Nephropidae; genus Homarus; species Homarus americanus. The sequence goes on along the minus strand of NW_024739677.1, from coordinate 32,036 downwards.
CTGTTCATATATCTATCTACTTGGTCATACTGTCGGGTGGGGGCGGGTGGAATGCGGGTGGGGGCAGGTGGAGGCGGGTGGAGGTGTGTGATGGAGTGTGATGTCGGGTGGTGGTGGGTGGAGGTGTGTGGTGGCGGATGGATGTGTGTGGGGTCGTGTGGATATGACTGGATTCGGGTGGAGGCGTGTGGGGTCAGGTGGGCGTGTGATGTCGTGTGGGGTCAGGTGGAGTGTGGGGTCAGGTGGAGGTGTGTGGGGTCGGGTGGAGTAGTGTGGGGTCAGTGGAGGTGAGGTGGGGTCGGGTGGAGGTGTGTGGGGTTGGGTGGAGGTGTGTGGGGGTCGGTGGAGGTGTGGGGTCGGGTGGAGGTGTGTGGGGTCGGGTGGAGGGAGGTGTGTGGGGTCGGGTGGAGGTGTGTGGGGTCAGGTGGAGGTGTGTGTGGGGTCAGGTGGAGGTGTGTGGGGTCAGGTGGAGGTGTGTGGGGTAAAGTGGAGGTGTGTGGGGTAAAGCGGAGGTGTGGGGTCAGGAAGGGTGTGTGGGGTCAGGTGAAGGTGTGTGGGGTCGAGAGGGAGGTGTGTGGGGTCGAGTGGAGGTGTGTGGGGTCAGGTGGAAGTGTGTGGGTCGGGTGGAGGTGTGTGGGGTCGGGTGGAGGTGTGTGGGGTCGAGTGGAGGTGTGGGGTCGGGTGGAGGTGTGTGGGGTCGGGTAGAGGTGTGTGTGGCGTCGGTTGGAGGTGTGTGGGGTCAGGTGGAGGTGTGTGGGGTCGGGTGGAGGTGTGTGGGGTCGAGGTAGGTGTGTGGGGTCAGGTGGAGGTGTGTGGGGTCGGGTGGAGGTGTGTGGTGTCGGGTGGAGGTGTGTGGGGTCGGGTGGAGGTGTGGGGTCGGGTGGAGGTGTGTGGGGTCAGGTGGAGGTGTGTGGGGTCGGGTGGAGGTGTGTGGGGTCAGGTGGAGGTGTGTGGGGTGGGTGGAGGTGTGTGGGGTCAGGTGGAGGTGTGTGTGGTCAGGTGGTGTGTGGGGTCAGGTGGAGGTGTGTGGGGTCGGGTGGTGGTGTGTGGGGTCAGGTGGAGGTGTGTGTGGTCAGGTGGAGGTGTGTGTGGTCGGGTGGAGGTGTTTGGGGTCGGGTGGAGGTGTGTGGGGTCAGTGGAGGTGTGGGGTCAGGTGGAGGTGTGTGGGGTCGAGTGGAGGTGTGTGGGGTCAGGTGGAGGTGTGTGGGGTCGGGTGGAGGTGTGGGGTCAGTTGGAGGTGTGGGGTCAGGTGGAGGTGTGTGGGGGTCGAGGTGGAGGTGTGGGGTCCGGGTGGAGGTGTGTGGTCGGGTGGAGGTGTGTGGTGTCGGGTGGAGGTGTGTGGAGTAGAGTGGAGGTGTGGGGTCGGGTGGAGGTGTGTGGGGTCGGGTGGAGGTGTGTGGGGTCGAGGTGGAGGTGTGTGGGGTCGGGTGGAGGTGTGGGGTCGGGTGGAGTGTGTGGGGTCGGGTGGAGGTGTGGGGTCTGATGGTGGTGTGGGGTCAGGTGGTGTGTGGCGATCTCATAAGTGGAACACCTCAGTGTGTGTGTGTGTGTGTGTGTGAGGTCTCTGGTCGCCTTTATCTGGCAACAGTGGCACCGAGGAGACTCTTCGTTGGAGTTATGAGAAGATTCAGTTTAATCTGGGAACACTGTAAGCGTGGAGACACTATTGCCAGAGATATTGTCGTGAATTATTTGACGTGGCACCACTGTGAGCTCTCTGAGAGCACTGCAGGAAGGACACACTCTGAGGTGGCTATACTGATAACTCCGTCTATACTGTGTGAGTTCTTGGGTTAAATTAATTTCAAGGTGATTTTTTTTTCTGGCTATCTGTGTCAACATGGCTACAACTTTTTACAAAACATAAATATGAGCATTCGTCATATAATTAAAGATGACAATAAAGGTAGGAATATTGATGAGTAATGTTAGGTTAGGTATGATTAGGTTAGGTTAGGTTACGTTACGTTAGATTATGTTAGGTTAGGTTATGTTACGTTACGTTAGATTATGTTAGGTTGTTACGTTACGTTACGTTAGGTTACGTTACGTTACGTAAGGTTAGGTTAGGATAGTGATGGCAGTAAACCGGGGGGTATTTATTGGGATGGATGAATGTAATTAAAAGTTGTGGTCTGAGAAATTGGGAAGAATGGTAAAGAAAAATCTGCCAAAATACTACAAAAATAATACAGAAAATTACAGAAAAAAAAAGAGAAAACCCTACAGTAAAAATTACAAGATACAGAAAAAATACAGTAAAAACTAAACAAAATGAAGAATAACAACAGGAAAAAGTACAGAAAGTACAAAAATATATAAAATATATTATAAAAATTAAAAAGAATACAGAACTAAATTAAAAATTACAAGAAATACAGAGAAAACTATAGGAAAAATTAAATAAGGTCCAAAAACACAGAAAACTACAGTAATTGTATAGAAAAACAGAAAGGCCCTATAGTGAAAACTACAAAAATACAATATATAGACACCTATCAGTAAACACTACATGAAATACAAAATTTGGGTGGATTAGCCAAACACATCAGCCCGGGGAGGGAGGGACATTTGTAGTGGAGGGCCGTGAACCCCCTTAGGTAAAATAAAGAAAAATGCAGGAGAAAACTAAAGAAAAATACAAAAGAGAGATAATCACACTTCAGGACGCAATCATTCTGCCAAATTCTAAAGTAGATATGCTAGGCCTCACCATTTCCTCTAATATGTCATGGAAGCAACACATCCTCAACATTGCTAAAGCTGCCTCCCGAAAGCTGGGAATGCTGTAGAGAATCTGGGGTACTTCCTCCCTGAGCAGTTGCTTCAAGTATATAAGGGATTCATTCGTCCTAACTTGGAGTACTGCTCTCATATCTGGGGTGGCTCTTCTTCTGTCCAACTGTTAGATAGGGTGGAATCAAAGCATTTCGTCTTATTAACTCTCCTCCTTTAGTTGGTAATCTTTCTTCCCTTTCTCTTCATACCAATGTTTCTTCACTCTCTCTCTTTTACAGGTACTTTAACGGGCAATGTTCGGTGGATTGGCATCCTGTGTACCGCCAGCAAGGCCGTGGGCTGGTAACACTCGTCTTGCCAACGGTGCCCACCGTTTCTCTGTGGATGTCGGTCACACTAGAATAACCCGTTATAGTACATCCTTCTTTTCCTCACACAGCCATACTGTGGAATGTTCTGCCTTCTGTGTTTCCATACTTTACAATCTGTCTCACTTCAAAAAGCAGTGTTTCCGGCTTCGGTGGTGTAGATTAATTTAGTCTTTTCTTTTCTTTTCTTTTTCTCTTATCCCCCCAACGTGGGTCGATGACCTGTGCCCGGTGGGCTATTCACCGTAAAAAAAAAAACAAATAATAATAGTACAAAAAATACAAATACAATACTAAAAAATAAGGAAATACGACTGAAAATACAAATAAGAAATACACAATATAATATTTTGATGTAATATTGTTACATCAAAATTATGAATAAAGTTACAAAAAAAATTATTGGAACAACTCAACTGTATAGGAGATAGTGAGACACATGGGTGAGACATAGACGTGATAGACAGAGAGGTGTGAGACAGAGAGATGGAGAGATGAGAGACAGAGAGATGGGGGACAGAGAGGTGAGAGACAGAGAGATGAGACACAGAGAATATGAGGTACAGGTGAGAGACAGAGAGGTGAAAGACAGGTGAGAGACAGAGAAATGAGAGACACAAAGATGAAGGACAGAGGTGAGAGACACCATTAGGTTGAGGGGATACACCGTAAACTTAATTAAACGAGAGAATGTTGGTATTGCCAGTCTGCTGAGTTGGCAACACTGTTATGCTCCGTGTTGTTATTGGCATCACTGTTATGCTCCCTCATGTTATTGGTAACACTGTGATTTTTACAATGATGTTATTGGCAACACTGTGATGCTCCCTGATGTTATTGTCAACACTTATGCTCCCTGATGTTATTGTCAACACTGTTATCATTTCCCTGATGTTATCCTTTATGCTCCCTGATGTTATTGTCAACACTTATGCTCTGATGTTGTCAACACTGTTATGTTCCTAATGTTATTGTCCTGTTATCACTACCCTGATGTTATTGTCAACACTGTTATGTCCCCTGATGTTATTGTCCCTTACTGCTCCCTGATATTGTCAACACTGTTATATTCCTAATGTTATTATCAACTGTTATATCTGATGTTATTGTCAACACTTGCTCCCTGATGTTATTGTCCTTATGCTCCTACTGATGTTGTCAACACTGTTATGCTCCCTAATGTTATTGTAACACTGTTATGCTCCTGATGTTATTGTCACTACTTATGCCCCTGATGTTATTATAACACTGTTATGTTCCTAATGTTATTGTCAACACTGTGATGCTCCCTGATGTTATTGTCAACACTTATGCTCCCTGATGTTATTGTCAACACTGTTATGTTCCCTAATGTTATTGTCAACACTGTTATGCTCCCTGATGTTATTGTCAACACTTATGCTCCCTGATGTTATTGTCAACACTGTTATGTTCCCTAATGTTATTGTCAACACTGTTATGCTCCCTGATGTTATTGTCAACACTGTTATGCTCCCTGATGTTATTGTCCTGTTATGCTCCCTGATGTTATTGTCAACACTGTCATGCTCCCTGATGTTATTGGCAAAACTGTGATGAATACTGATATTACTTTTTGCAATGTTGCAATAAGTTTTTAAACTTCTTGATATATCACACACACACACACACACACACACACACACACCATGCTCTCTCCCTGTGAACAAGACCAGGTTAGGTAATTAAGTCATCACCTGGTCTCAATATTTATCAACTACATCTACCACGGTGGTCAGTCATCACCTCAAGGTCTTATACTGTACACCCACACCTCAAACAGATCCCTTGACAAATATCTGGCATATCTCTGACATAACCCTGACACATCCGTGACAAATCTCTGACACATCCTTGACAAATTCCTGGCATATCCTTGAGATACCCCCTCACATATCTCTGACACATTCCTGACACATCCTCGATACAACCCTGACACATACTTGACAAATCTCAGACACGTCCTTGACAAATTCCTGGCATATCCCTGACATACCCCCCAAACATATATCCCTGACACATCAGTGACGCATCTTTAACATATCATTGACACATCCCCCAGACACATCCTTGACACACCCTCCTGACACACCCTCTTGACACACCCTCTCTGGCCACACCCTCTTGACACATCTCCTGACACACCCTCTTGACACACCCTCCTGACACACCCTCCCATGCACCCTCTTGACACCCTCCTGACACCCCTCTTGACACACCCTCTTACACCCCTCTTGACACCCTCTGACACACCCTCCTGACACACCCTCTTGACACACCCTCCTGACACACCCTCTTGACACACCCTCTTGACACACCCTCTTGCCCTCCTGACACACCCTCTTGACACATCCTCTTGACACATTCCTGACAACTCTTGCTTTAACGATCAAACTTATAACAGCTTCCCAACTTTATTTATATACACCTTTGAAGATCTTGAACACACACACACACACACACACACACACACACACACACACACACACACACACACACACACACACAACATACATTTTCTAACACAACATAACACAACCTCCTGTCGTATTCACCACAGCAAGACAACACCAACTCACACACACACACATTCTCCTCTCTCTCTCTCTCTCTTTCTCTCTCTCTCTCTCTCTCTCTCTCTTATCTATAACACAAAGGTCTGTTATATTTAGCACAAGATAACACATGATAACATAACACTCCTCCTCTCTTTACTCAATAACACCATAATTATAACACAACAACAAACACCTATTCCTTCCGCAATAACACCATAACACCTCTTTTTTCACACCACATAACACCATAACACCTCCCCACACCCCTCTCCCTCTCCTCCATAACACCTTCCCCACACCCTCTCTCTTCTCCCCATAACACCCCACACCCCTCTCCCTCCCCATAACACCATAACACCTCCCCACACCCCCTCTCTCCCTCCCATAACACCCACACCCCTCTCCCTCCTCCATAACACCCCCCCACACCCTCCCTCCTCCATAACACCTCCCACCCCTCCCCCATAACACCCCCACACCCTCTCCTCCATAACAACACTATAACACTGCCTTGGGACCTTGAGTCTTCCACCCGACGTAATAATCAGATCAGAGGCCAAGACTGTGATTAAGTGAAAAAGGTAAATAGCATTATGTTGGTAGATAATCACTTTTGTCTACCGAGCCCCTCCTCTCTCTTTATTTCTTTCTTGTTTTCTCTGCCACCTCTTTTCTTTTCTTTTCTTTCTTTCTTTTCTTTTCTCTCCGCTCTCTCTTTATATATTTCTTTGTTTTCCTGCCCTCTTACTCTCTTCACCTGTCTCTCTCTCTCTCTCTACAACGCCAGAGAACACTTCTCCAGGGTTTGTTGCTTGTTCTGTTTTATATCATTGTTCTACATCGTTATGTTAGTTGTCCTTGTTTACTTGTTTAGTGTACTAGTTAAGTGAGTGACAAGGACACTTATTTTGGCATAGTTACTGACTGTTCTTGTTATCTGTTCATTATAAGTGTTCTCTCTGACGGTAAGAACATTTATTTTATCAGTGTGTGGGTGTTGATGCGTGGAAGGAAAGATGGAATTGGATTGGTGTGGGTAGAGTCTTGGTGTAGATCGACCAATAAGGAGGCTCCATATAGACTTTTAGAATAGAAGAACCAATAGGAAGGCAGTAGGAGGACAAAAAGAAGGTTTGGTGTGGTGTTGAGATCCAGGAGAACCAATAGGAGGGCTGGATGTAATATTGTGATCGAGGAGAGCCAATAGGAAGTCTCGATATAGTATTTTGATCAAGGAAAACCAATAGAAAGGCTGTAAAACACGTATCAGCCAAGGAGAGCCAATGGGAAGGTTTGGTGGTATTCTGATCAAGAAGAACCAATAGGAGGTATTGATAAGGTGTTCTGATCCGGGATAACCAATCAGAAGGCTGGGAATGGTGTTTTGATCCTGGAAAGCCAATAACGAGGCGGGAAGCTGAATAAACACAAACACTGACCACTCGCCCAAATATTGTCGATAATGTAAATGGATTTTAGTTGACGATAATGTGATTGGTCGTGAGTGATTGATATGCCGAGTCATCAACACAAACACTAATGTTGGCTTAAATGATGTTCTACGTACACACACACACACACACACACACACACACACACACACACACACGTCCCCTCGAGTATAGAGCACCACTTGAGGTCCATTAGCGTACATAGGAAGTATTAGGGACCTCTGATATAAAAGATGTGTCTCTATTATTGACAAAATATATAATTTAAGGATCATTTGAAGTTTAGACACTCCCAGTTTATTGCACCTAATGATTAACCAAATTAACCTAACCTAACCTAACTTAACCTAACTAACCTAACCCAACCTAACTTAACCTAACTAACCTAACCTAACCTAACTTAACCTAACCAACCTAACCTAACCTAACTTAACCTAACCTAACCTAACCTAACTAACCTAACCTAAACCCTCAGGTAGTATTAAGGTGGGGTGTCTAATCTTCAGGTGATTCTAATTCATTTACGTATCTGTTTTAGGTGAAATATATAACGTGTGTGATTATTTCTTCCACAAAACACACACACACACACACACACACACACCAAACTATATTCTCGCTAACTGTGTAAACATGATTTTATTAACAGGTAACATAACGACCCTAGACTCTAATTACCCCTGTTACGAGCGATGGTAATTACAGGTAAATGATCACCTGACGCAGGGCTTAATAACACTGTAGTCTCCTGGTGTCTTGATAATAAGACACTTTTGTAAATCAACCTGTTAAACACCCAACCATGACCTGTACTGACTGAACACCTACGTCAATATTTTTAACCTAACCTAACCTAACCTAACCTTCACAGCTTTCTATTACAGCTTTCCAATCCCAAACTTTCTACAGTCAATTACCCATAATACCCAAATAGGATTTTATGGGCCGGATTTTCTCAAGTAATTGACTAGTTGGATCAATTATGTCCCTCATACCCAATTACGTTCTCGAGCTTATACCTATTACCCTCCTTCTGTTTTCTCTCTTCCTATTTCGCTGTGTATCCTCTCTTTTACAAATTTCTTACCTATTTATCTGTTGTTCCACTTTCTTTCTATCCTCCTCTCTCTCTCGTATTTTAGTTACTACATTTAGTTACCATTTTCACATTATTTTTCTTCACCTATTTATCTATTTTCTTATCTATTTCGTTTTTTCCCTATTTCAAACTTTTCACTATTTTTTCCCCATGATTCTCCTATTTCAACCTCTATTCCACTATTAAACCCCTGTTCAGCTAATTTACTACTTATTCCCATATTCCAACCTCAATTTCCTTATTTTACGCTCCTATTCCCCTATTTTAGGCCCCTATTACCCTATTATACATCCATATTCCCTTACTCTACACCTTATTCTCTTTTAAACCCATTCCCCTATTTTACGCCCCTATTCCCTTATTTTAAACCCCCATTCTATTTTATGCCCCATTCTATTTACGCCCCTATTCCCCATTTCACGCCCCTCTCCATTCACTCTCCTTCTCCTCCTCACGTTCCTAGATCTATTTATTGCTCCTTAATCACCACCATCCACCACTGTGTTTACTCTCTCTTTGGGACTGAAGAAGGAAAGAAATGTGTTATCAGACCTCTTTGAAGACAAGGAGAGAAGGAGAGGATAAAGAAGAAGGAGAGAAGGAGAGGATAAAGAAGACAAGGAGAGAAGGAGAGGATGAAGAAGACAAGGAGAGAAGGAGAGGATAAAGAAGACAAGGAGAGAAGGAGGAAGAAAGGAAAAGAAGGAGGTGAAGAAAGAACAAATGAAGAAGAGGAGGAAGGGGAGAAGAAGAAGATGGATAAAGGAGAAGAGGAAAGAAGAAGATGAAGCAGACGGAGGAGAAAGCGAAAGATGTGGAGGAAAAGAAGAATGAGGAGGAAATGAAGAGGATAAAGAGGGAATAAAGAGAAGGAGAAGAAGAAGAAGAAGAAGGCCACACACACAAGTAAAACATCACCCGAGCCGCTAGTGACGGCCCACCATTGTTAAAACGCCCTGTAATTTTGTCCCTATCTGCCCCTTCCTTCTATCTATCTATCTATCTAACTATCTATCTATCAATCTATCTATCTAACTGTCTATCTATCTATCTATCTATCTATCTAATCATTCTTTCAAGTCGTTTGTTCATCCAATAAGTTAATATTGGAACTTTATCATTATAACATTGAAAATTTATAAAGATAATACTGGAACTTTATAGAGATAATACTGGAACTTTATAGAGATAATACTGGAACTTTATAGAGATAATACTGGAACTTTATAGAGATAATACTGGAACTTTATTGAACTGCGTGGAGCTGCGGCCACCAGTGAAGGCGCCTTACTTCCTCTGCCAGATTATGCTCCTTTATGGTGTTCTGGGAGACTGACTTTCACTATTAACCCCAGATTGTGTGATGGTGATGGGTTTATGGTGATGGTGATGGATATATATTGATGGTGAGGGGGTATATGGTGAGGGTGATGGAGGATGTGATGGGGGATTGTATGGTGGTGAGTTTGTGATGATGTATGGGGGATTGTATGGTGATGATGGATTGTGGTGATGGTGGATTGTATGGTGATAGGACTAGGGTGATGTTGATTAGCAATGTGATGGAGATTGTGTGATGATGATGGGGGAATGTGAGATGGTGATGGATTTATAGTGATGGTGAGGTGTGTAGGTGATGGATTTATGGTGACGGTGAGGGGTATATGGTGATGGTTATAATAATGGTGAGATGCATTTCAGAGTGAGAGGCAATTGGTGATGGTGAGAGGCAATTGGTGATGGTGAGGTGAATATGGTGAGGGTTTGAAGCAAGTAGTGATGGTGAGGGTTACGTATATGAGTCAACAGCAATTAATTCACTTCACAGGAGGATAATCTCTGGACAGGATCACCATGACGACGGCCCTGGTCAGGTGAGAGAGGGGGCAGGTGAGGCGGAGCAGTACACACAGTCATCATCTCAAGAATGGACTAACTGCTACCTGGATTGGAATTGGAGCCGGTACTTTACCTTACCTAACCTAACATAACCTAACCTAACCTAACCTAACCTAACCTAACCTAACCTAACCTAACCTAACCTTAAACTAATCTAACGTAGCTTGGCCTAACCTAACCTAAGACACCCAACCTACCGTAACCCAATCGAACCTAACCTAACCTAAACCTATAACTCATAATTACCACGAAATCCAGGTACAGGGAAAATCTTAGCCCAGATGAGATAGTTATAAGGAGAGAGAGAGAGAGAGAGAGAGAGAGAGAGAGAGAAGAGAGAGAGAGAGAGAGAGAGAGAGAGAGAGAGAGAGAGAGTCCAGTTGAAGGATTGGCCACAAAGCTGTCGGGTAAAAGGTCGTAAAATGCGAGGATTCATGTCCAGACCTTCCATAAAACTAAACTTCTCACGTGATGCCATATTGTAAAGTTCCCAGTTCTGACGTTCCGAAAAACCCTATAATATTTTATATCTTTTTATTATGAATTTAACTCCCCAGGTAAAGATTTTGGGGTTATTTAGACATAACTTTAGTCAGTAAATGCGTTAAGAATGAGGAGATAATAGAAATATAGAGAGAGAGAAAAAAGAGAAAAATTCGAATACTAAGTCGCCATAGAGTGATTGTAGCCACTTAGGGAAACGACCCGCCCCCCAAAAAAAAAAAGAAATATTTATAATTCTTTTCTCCGCACAACACATACAATTATTTGGGCGCGAAAATTGACACCTCGCTATAAACCTACACCATCCTAGATACATAATATTTAATTTTTTAATATGGAGTTCATACTATATTGTGTGTTCTATTAATATAACTTATAAACGCTATATACAATAACTCCCGCATACTTGTTTGGTGCGTCTTAAAACTTGTAGCAGCGCCGTATCCCCGTAAACACACCGCTTATGGAGACTTAACACGAGATCTTCCTGACGTCACACTCCCCTCCTGATTTATCTCTATTTCCACCCACCATATTTCTTTCTTTCTTTCTTTATTTCTTTCGTTACATTTTCAGAACGTTTGTGGTACAGTGTATTTATCTTCTGTATTGGAGAGAAAATTGACGAGGTTACGAATTTCTTAACAACAAATACACACGCATACACACACGCATACACACACGCATACACACACACCACATATATATATATATATATATATATATATATATATATATATATATATATATATATATATATATATATATATATATATATGCACACACACATAAATATATACAATACCATACACACACACACGCAAACAAACACACACACACACACACACACACACACACACACACGCACACACACAACTACTACTACTACCTACTACTACTACTTTCCTGTCACTCATAGTCGAGCATGACGATCATCCAGCTATGATAATGCTTTTTAAACATGTCGCCTGTTGGTGAGCTCTGGGGTGAAGAGAGTGGGCGATACGACCGGCAGGGTCGTCCACAGATGTTGCACATGTGCAAGGTTACATCTAGTACGGGAGAGCGGCGGCAGCCTCTTTCCTGCGTTGGCGCTTGTCTGCCTCGGTATACAGTTGGGCTAACTCGAAAGTATTGACACTTTTCTTTTGTTTTGCTCCTCAAGCGTTACGGTGTGGAGTAATTGTCTCCCAGGTGAGGGTCGATTTGGCACTTTTCAGGTTTATCTTAAGACTAACCTTATACCTTTCAGTTGCCCGCCAGCGTTCGTTTACTATTCGTTAGGTGACTGTAAAGTAACACTTTGGCGGTCTACTGCCGTCCATGCGGGTAACATGGCCAGTCCAACGTAGTTGTTCATGGATAATGGTCCTACAGTTGGTGTCAGCAAAAGTACTGGCATTTGTTCTCTTGTCTTACCAGTGAACTCGGAGGATGGATCGTAGACTACGTTGGTGAAAGTTTTGAAATGCCTTAAGGTGCCTCCTGTATGTGACCCATGTCGTTGCCATATAGCAGAGTGGGGAGGACCACTGCTCGATATACGTGCAACATTGTAAATAATATCAGCTCCCGACAGCTGAAGACACGGTTACAGAGTCTGCCAAGGGCTTGAGATGCACATCTGATCCAATGCTGAGTCTCCTCATCGTGCCAACGGTGGTGGACAGGTAGGAGCCAAAATACTGAAAATGGGTAATATTACATAGAGTAGTACCTTTTAAGCTGGAAGTGTGCATATACAACTGCGTAGATGTTCAGGATCTCTAGCAAGTCACGTTCTGTGTGAGCAGAGGTAAGGTCGTTTGCATACTGAAGTTCAGTAATGGAAGCTGCCGACACCTTTGTTCCTGCTTGAGTCGTCTAATGTTGAAAAGACTCTTCATCCAGTATGAAGTCCACCCCGTCGGTTAAATTGACACTGACACGAGTAAGGAAGGCCAGAAAATGGAAAAGAGTTGGTGCCAGTACACATCCTTGTTTTACGCCCGTTTGGACGGAAGAACTCAGACTGGGTGACATTGAGCAAGACACTGCCGTTCATGCTATCGTGGAGTTGCCTCACAATGGCAATGAATATTTGTGGGCAGACAAAACGGCTGAGCGTCCGCCCTGTTTACCGAGTCGAAAGCCTTGGTTAGGTCGATGAAGGCCCTGTACAAGTTACGACTCTGTTTCCTTGCACTTTTCTGAATCTGGCGGGCAGCAAAGATCATTTCAATGGTGCCACGTGATGGTCTAAAGCCACATTGAGATTCTGGGAGGCAGTTTACGCCTCAGGAGAGATCTGTTTAGGAGGACTAGGGAGATAATCTTGCAGCTATGGACAGCAGCAAGATCCCACGGTAGGTGCCACAGTCTGACCAGTTTCCCTTGTTCTGATAAATATTAACTATGAGGTACCTTTAGAGCTTGGGATTCCTCATTTTCCATATATTCTCCAGGAGAGGAAGTAGAGCGGCTGGCAAGCAGAGGTCTTCCTGCTTTATACACCTCTTTCAAGTGCTGAAGGATGCCTTCTTCATCTTTAATTACGGAGTTACTGTTGAATGAGTGGAGGGGCTGCGCACGAGTGAATGGTCCATAAAATGTTTTAGTGGAATTGAAAAACTAGTGCATATGGTGTTGATCTGCAAATTTTTGCATTTCTCATGCTTTATTTTTAAACCAGTCGTTCTTTAGATTGCAAAGTTCGCACTGGCCACAGCTTCTTCTTGTGGAAGGAATCAGCCTTAGTTTGAGACTCAGGGTTGTTCTGCCAGTCAGTTAAAGCACGTTTATCATCGACGAGAACACTGATTTCTGGGCCATTTTCATTAAACCAGTCCTGGTGTATTCTTCCGATCTGGCCGAGGGTGTCTCTGCAGGTTTTTGTCATGACAGTGTAGAGAACATCCCATTCAGCACTGGGATGGCTTGTTTGCGTCGGTTGTTTATCAGCCCATGTTCGAGCTGATCTCTGAAAGCATGTGCTACCCTGATCCTCCAGACGATTAGTGTTAAAACCTCTGGAGGCTTGTTGCCTTCGCCGTTTTCGGGCGACGTAGAGTGTTGGCTCTGACGAACTGATGATCAGTGTCGCAGTGGTCTGAACCACACATGGCACGGGTGATGAGGACATCTCGGCGATCTTCTCTGACACTGATGTAGTCAATGAGATGCCAGTGTTTGGATCGTGAGTGTTGCCACGATCCCTTGAACTTGCCGGCCTGTTTAAACACAGTATTAGTGATAGTGAGGTTGTGTGCAGCACACTTGCTGAGGAGGAGTAGGCCATTGGGAGTACACTTGTAAGCCATTTCCTTTGATTCCTGCTAAATGTTAGCATCTCTGCCAACTCTGGCATTGAAGTCACCTAGGAGCACAACCTTATCTTCTCTGGTGAAAGAGGTTAGTATTCTGTCAAGGTCGGCATAAAAGGCCTCCTTGATGTCATGCTCTGCATCCAGTGTTGGGGCGTGTGCACTGATGAAAAAGGCATGACGTGAGTGATTCAGTGGGACTCTGAGCATCATGAGGTGCTCATTCAACCCCAACAAGCATTTCAGTTAATATATGTAGGATGCATTGGCGGATGGCAAAGCCAGCCCCATAAATGCTGTTTCTATCTGCAGCAGAAGGTATAGCCAGACCGCCGTTCTGTGAGTCGACCGTCTGGGCACTGGAATTCACTAATGGCTGCTATGTCGATGTTATACCTAGCCAGCTCTTTTACCATAAGGATGGTTCTTCTTTCAGGCGCCATTTGTGCCAGTATCCAGAAGTGTCCTGACATTCCATGCAGCGACCATAAGAGGTTGTATAGTTTATTTTTTTTTTTATCTGTGATTATGATTGTGTTTTTGACCACATAAGAATGACCTTACTGTGTACAGTTGTCCAGTCAGGCTGGTTCTTTAGGCAGGCTATGTTTAGGACACCTTTTCTAGTCCCTCCCCATATGGGGTGAGCAGAGTGGGCTCCCAAAGGCTCTGCAGTATAGACAGGACCGAATTGCACTGCTGCTTAGATCGTAGTGCATAAACGATCCTCTTATCTATGCTGCTCATGTGCAGAGTTGTGACTAGAGACCCCCGACAGTCATCTCTGCCTGTCCCCGTCGCTACCATCCGTCGCCATAAGACTTTTGGGGGTATAGGGTTTTGATGAGGATAAGTATGATGAACTGGATGATGGCTACACGTGAGTTGATTTATGTGGTGAGGCAGGAGAGCAGATTGCACCTCACATCTTGGCTCTTTCTTTTCCTGATCCATTGGTGCAAGTGTTTAAACTACTGGGAGAGGGAGAGTTGCAATGGACTGCCGATAGTCCAGTTTGTTAGATTTCACCTGAGTAGCCTTTGTAACTCGTTAGGTTCCCATCGTGGTCACCTCTTTCGCCTATACCGCTTTTTGGGGTCTTACTGGACCTCCGTAAGCATGTCTGCCTGATGCTGAGCTCCACCGCAGATTTTCCGTTTGGGGTATACTCCGTAGCCTTATACCTACCATGGTTAATCCGCAAGGCAGTGAGACAGTGGTTGGTAGGCGCCAGGATCCACATGCCAGTGGGCCTAAATGCCGTCTCTGGGACCCACTGTTGCTCAAAGCTCCTGCTGGTCTAGCCTGCGCCCACGAGGCACCCAGTTACCGTGTGTTGCTACGAGGAGGCACAGCAGGAGTCTTGATGGTGAAGAGGCTGTGTACTGGCAGGGAGGACTTATTCAAGTTGCTTCTGTTCACCACGTGGGATAGCCAGCGGCGGTAGCGAGAGGATAAGCAAACAGTGTTTGCAGCTTAACACTACCATAATGCTGCCATACTCACACACACTCTCTTCCCTTCCTCTTCTCTCTATTCACCTTTTCCATCCATCACACTTCCTCTCGACTTTAGCAATGACTCAACAGAGTCCCCCATGAAAGACTAATATGTAAAGTGGAGGCTCATGGAATTGGGGAGATATTCTAAAATAGATTAGGGCGTGGTTACAGGACAGGAAACAGCGAGTAAGCATTAACGACAAAATCCGATTGGGGTAACGGCACTAGTGGAGTATCCCAAGGCTCAGTAATTGGACCATTACTATTTATTATATACATAAACGACATAGATATAGGCGCAGACAGCAACATAAGTAAATTTGCTGATGACACTAAAAAGGGCGTGTAATTAAATCTGACGAGGATTCCACAAAAGTACAAGATCTAAAAAAAATCGCTTGGTTTGAAAAATGGCAGATGAAATTTAATGTGGACAAATGTAAAGTGCTTAGTCTAGGAGATGTAAACAGGAAACCAGATATCAGATGAACAACGTTGTTACAGAGAAATCCGACTGTGAGAAAATTTAGGAGTTGGAATCTTAAACCAAGTCAACAATGCATATTTGTTCGAAACAAGGCTAACAAAGTACTTAGGATCAACAAAGGAGTTTTAGTTACAAGACTAGCGAGGTTATCCAAACTATATCTTGCTCTTGTGAGACCTCACTTGGATTATGCAGTTCAGTTCTGGTCACCGTACTACATAATGGTTATAGAATCCCTAGAAAAAATTCAGAGGAGAATGAAAAGAGATCCCGGGCATTAGGAACCTTGAGTAGAGACAGGTTAAAGCATCTTAATTTGCACTCCCTCGAGAGACGTAGAGTGAGGGGCGATATGATCGAGGTGTATATATGAAGTCAATGCTAAACAAATGATATAACATAGGTACTAAACTATCCAACCAGGAGCGAACTGTAACAATGGTTTTAAAGTAGACAAATTTAGATTGAGGTGCGAGATATGTAAACATTGGTTTGAAAATAGAGTAGTGGATGAGTGGAACAAGTTACCAATATCATCATTAACTCGAGCACACTGGATAGCTTCAAACACAGGTTGGGTAAAATGAGCGACAGGGGTTGGGGAAACAGGACTGCCCAGTATGACCTAATTAATGTAAGGAATATCTAAACTAGTTTACCTGACCTGACCTGATCTGACTTGAGCTAATAAGGTGTTATGGCAGAAGAATACTGTGCCTTTACCTGGTTGGAGGATGTTTATTGTTTTGTTGCGACCTGTGGCATTTCCTGTGCAGTGTGTGTGTGTGTGTGTGTGTGTGTGTGTGTGTGTGTGTGTGTGTGTGTCTAATTGCTGAAGTTTTGTCCAGAAGGAAATTGTTGTCCAGTTGCATTTTATCTTGTGTCGTCTCTCATACCTAACGGGGCGAGGGGAGGGGGAGGGGGAGGGGACGTGAGACCCAGGAAATCACTGTCGTCTTGAGCTGATCCAGCCAATAATAAAAAGAAAGATAAATTAGACCCAAAAATATTACAAAAAATAATTGTAAGTAAAAAATAAAGGTAAAAAAATGCTTAATTCTGGTTGTAAGTAAAATATCATCACTAACATGAAGGTGGGAAGACGACACGTAGGCTTTTAACAGAGGAGCTTATAGTAGTAATCCCTTTATAATCCTCTGCTAATCCATTTTAGACTCCCTGCTGGCTAGGCTAAGGCGCCACTGTTACGATACCGTCAACATGTGAGCATTGGTGTTTCCTGTTATACCTAAGTTCAGTCATTGTTGTACAGCCGTCAATGGGTTTCTAGTGAAGTTGAATCGAGCGTCTTGAATATTTGAGGAGCAGGGATAAGTGGGTGACTGTTGTTGATAAAGGACCTCTAAAGTGTGTGGGTGTGTGAGGGTGTGTCTGGGGGTTGTGGTGCAGGCTAGATAACAGTGTAGAGGTGGGTGTGTGGAGAGTGTGGTGTAGACACAACACTTAGTAGAGTGCGGGTGGAGAGTGTGGTGTAGACAAGACAACAGCTAGTAGAGGGTGTGGGTGTGTGGGAGAGTGTGGTGTAGACAAGACAACACTTAGTAGAGTGTGAGGGTGTGTGGGGAGAGTGTGTAGACAAGACAACAGTTAGTAGAGGGAGGGTGTGGGGAGAGTGTGGTGTAGAAGCAACAGTAGGAGTGTGTGGGGTGTGGGGAGAGTGTGTAGACAAGACAACACTTAGTAGAGGTGTGTGGGTATGGAGAGATGGTAGACAAAACACAGCTAGTAGAGTGTGTGGGGTGGGGAGAGTGTGGTGTAGACAAGACAACAGTTAGTAGGAGAGGTGTGGGGTGTGTGAGAGAGTGTGGTAGACAAAACAACAGCTAGTAGAGGTGTGTGGGTATGTGAGAGTGTGGTGTAGACAAAACAACAGCTAGTAGAGTGTGTGGGTGTGTGGGAGAGTGTGGTGTAGACAAAACAACAGCTAGTAGAGAGTGTGTGGGTGTGGGGAGGTGTGGGGTGAGGACTAGACAGGAGCTAGTAGTGTGTGTGGGTGTGTGGGAGAGTGTGGTGTAGACAAGACAACACTTAGTAGGAGTGTGTGGGTATGTGAGAGAGTGTGGTGTAGACAAAACAACAGCTAGTAGAGTTGTTGGTGTGTGGGAGAGTGTGGTGTAGACAAGACAACAGTTAGTAGAGTGTGTGGGTGTGTGAGAGAGTGTGGTGTAGACAAAACAACAGCTATGTAGAGTGTGTGGGTATGTGAGAGAGTGTGGTGTAGACAAAACAACAGCTAGTAGAGTGTGTGGGTGTGTGGGAGAGTGTGGTGTAGACAAGACAAGAGCTAGTAGTGTGTGTGGGTGTGTGGGAGTGTGGTGTAGACAAGACAAGAGCTAGTAGTGTGTGTGGGTGAGTGGGTTGGTGTGTGGGGAGGGAGGAGGGAGTAGTGTACACAAGCCCTCTATCAACACATCACACTACCTGATCACCATCCCCCCACACACACACACTCCCTCCCTGAGCCTTCGTTAGGACCCCAACTAAATACTGTACACTATCAACAAAGAAAAATAAATCAAATCCTCCTTAACCTTTCACAGCCATTTCTTTGGTGAACAGTAATAAAGTCCAGGGAAAAAGTCACAGAGAAAAAGTCACAGTTTTGGCTAAGGGAAAAAAGTCACAGGAAAAAAGTCACATTTAAAGTAATAAAACTAAATATTTTAAAACAGTTATTAACTGACAATACATGACTTTTATATTGACAACACAATTTATAATGCACGTAGGTTAGGTTAAGTTAGGTTAGGTTGGGTTAGGTGACTTTTTCTGTGACTTTTCCTGTGACTTCCTGTGACTTCTGTGACTTTTACCTGGATTCATTTCTTTAGCCATACGAAGGACGACTCCGTTCAGGTAACCAAACAAAACAGCAGGGTTATTTTTCCTTTGTGTTAGTCAAGGCGTTGTTCCTCTGTGGGGTGGGTGGAGGGAGTTTGAGGTGCAGGTGGAGAGGAGAGGGCGGAGAGGGGGGTGTGGAGGGGAGAGGGGCTGGGTGCTGGATCTGGGTTAGAGAATCAATGTTAAAATAGTAACAACTGAAGCGACTCGGCTGATTAGACGCACCTTCTTAGCTTATTTGACCTTAATATTAAACACCCTAACGCTAACGGGGGGAGGTTAGGTTAGCGTTAGGTCAGGTTAGGTTAGGTTAGGTTAGCATTAGGTTAAATTAGGTAAGGTTAGCTTCAGCGTTAGGATAAATTAGGCAGGTTAAGTTAGCATTAGGTTTGATCAGGTTAGATCATGTCACGTTAGGTTAGATTAGGTTGGGCTAGATTTGGTAAGGTTAGCTTTAGGTTAAATTAGGTTAGGTTAGCTTGGGTTAGGTTTGATTAGGTCAGCTTTAGGTTAGATTCGGTTACAATTAAGTTAAATTAGGTTGGGTTAGATTTGATTAGGTTAACTTAGGTTGAATTAGGTTTGGTAAGGTTGGCTTTAGGTTAAATTATAGACAAACATCACTCACAGGCACAACTTGTTCACTTTCTCACCAGTGTTGCTATAAACAAATTTTCTCCTCAAGTCAGGTGCGTATTGTTTTATTACCACAAAGTTGTCAAAGATGAATATCTTCTTCTTCTTCTTCTTCTTCTTTTTCTGGTGTTTATTTTAAGTTCTCTGTGTATTTCCACGTCTTACTGTACAGTACATAGTAGTATTCATTTACGGTTTTCGATTAAAAAGTTAATTACAAAGATGGAAAGCAAAATAATAGACGATGATGATGGAGGAGGAGGAGGAGGAGGAGGAGGACGTAAGAAGAAAGAAGGGAAATAAGAACAAGAACAAAGAGAACAACAACAACAACAAAAACAACAACAACAGCAAGTAATCATTTAGAGTTCTCCAATAATAAAAATAATAAGCCAGTATTTTTCATAATAACTCCGCTGATAGAAGACGTCAGGGTGACTTCATGGAAGATTCCTTAACGTCTTGGGTAAGGGAAGGAAAGTTGTGAACGGTAAATACTTCTTCTTTATCTCTTCTTTTCTTCATTACTAATCTTTTCTTCTTCTTCTTCATCATTATTCATTCTTCTCTATTCTTAACCTAATCTTTCTTCTTTTCTTTACCTCTTTTTCTTCTTCCTCTTGTTTGCCTCTTCTTCTTTACCTCTAACTTTTCTTCTCTTTTCCTCCTCCTTCTCCTCTTTTCCTCACTTTCTTTCCTTCCTCCTTCCTCTTTTCTTTATATCCTCATTTCCTCTTCCCTCTTCCTCTATTCTTCTTCTCCTCCTCCTCTTCTTCTTCTCCCCTCTTCCTCCTCTTCTCTTCTTCACCCCACAAACTACTATTTTCATTTAAAGGAATCTCTACTGATGCAAAAGACATCGATTCTTAACGTGCCGAATAAAGTAAAGGAAAGGGACCGTCTCGTTACAGTAGTGATGTATGGGGTCATTATGTATGGGGTCGTTTTGTATGGGGTCATTACTGTGGGGAGTCATTATGCATGGGAATAGCGTCATTATCTGGGTCATTGACTGGGGTTATGTCGTCCTTGCCATCTGTTGGTTAGAAAAAGATATGTTTGTTATGTTGTTGTTTACTGAGACTTGAGTGTGTATTTATGTATGTATGTACGTATGTATGTAAGTATGATGTATGTATGTAAAGTATGTATGTACGTATGTGTGTATGTATGTATGTATATGCGGGGAGACCGGCATATATTTGTTGCTCCATCAAGCCAAAACACACACACACACACACACACACATGTTAGCTGGGGCAGCATATATAGGTAAAACTAAGACATTTGATAACTCGCATCCATGAACACTTGGGCCGTTCGTTCGAACAGGCCAGTTAATCCACAACCACCACATTCAGCTATTCGTAACCACACCAACATGGCCACCCGTTTTCGCCGTCTGATTTTCAGTTCTTGGCAAGAGCGACTGTGATACAGACCTCCTCATTATGGAGGCATTACACCAGTACAAGAAAAGCCATCGCTTTTGATATGGCCTCAGTGAATTGTTATATTTTCACACAGGCTCGTCTGAATTAAGGTAATCCCCCTGTACATTTTATTTCATACTTTTATTTCCTGACTTTAGCTTTGTATGTAGGTCTCTCGTCATTTTGTGTCGGTTTGAAGTGGATTGCTCTTTTTAAATTTTAGAAGTTTATCGAAGGTAAATTTTCGTATAATATTATGTTTTATTGTATATCAACTGTATTTTAAACTTTTTCAAAACTTTTAGGCTCTGATGATGGAAAAGGATTATTTCCGAAACGTTAAAGCCCTACTTCAAGATGTTTTGTGTTTACCCTGGTTCACCTCTTCATTTTATATATATATATATATATATATATATATATATATATATATATATATATATATATATATATATATATATATATATATATATGTATAGCAGGTTAGGTTAGGAACACCATGTAGCCTGAGGCAGGACCATGTGATCAACACCCGGAACACAAGTGAGATGAGAGGACCCAGAGGTTGGGTCACACACGAGCAACATTTACATATAGACAACAACAGTGGTTCCTGCTTCAGTACTGCTCCATCTGTGTGTGTGTGTGTGTGTGTGTGTGTGTGTGTGTGTGTGTGTGTGCGTGCGTGTGCGTGTGTGTGTGTGTTTGTTCTTGTGTGCGTGTGTGGGCAGGTCTCACCCCTATTCCCATCCCACGCATCTCACCGACCACTGACGTCAGCATCTTCAACTATCATGCAATAGCCGCCTTCGGAGTCTGTGACGGAGGGCCACCCAGAGCCACCTAGAGTGCAGAGGCCCCTCAACCACCCGGCCACCGAAAGTCGCAGGGCCACCCTCAACAGAAAAATCGGTTTGTTGTCAAGATCTGGGAAGAGAAACGCCTGTAAGTATATTTTATACTGTTCTTGTTGTTGCTTTGTGAGTGTTAATTGTTGTTGTTAGCGGTGGTGATATTTCTATTGATATTGTTGTTGTTACTGTTTTATGTTAAGTGTCAGGTGTCAGGATTATTGAACACTAAGTCTTTAATTCAATGGAAGAAAAGATAAATTCCTTTGAAAATAATATAGGCCTGTTTTCGGAAATAAGGCAACTTGTCTAACCGAACCTAAAAACTTAACGTAACCTAACCTAACCCAAGGTCAATGTGAAGGTCTGACGGCGCGCGGGTGAGGTACGAGGCAGGCGGGAGAGATGACATCAGCTGATCTACCCTGCCTGTCTCCTTGTCCTTGACAAGTTGATCCAATCTGACCCAGGGCCATTTGTGTGTACACACCACTGTCTGAGGCAATCAATATAATAGTTTGTGACGTGGTACATTATCATTGAACTGGCCTCAATGCTGAAGATATGCCGAGCAATTGCTCAGTATAAGGCTGCATTAACATGAAAGAACAGCATGATCAAGCATTAAATATTTCCGCTTTCCAAAGGAAAAACAATTAAGACAGCGGTGGGTTTATTCCTGTTGCCGAGCTGATGACATCAATGCAGACAGTGCTGTGGTGTGCTCAATGCATTTTAATGAATCTTAAACAACTAATGATAATTTTGACTGCTTGACAACAAATATTGGTCTTAGACAAAGAAATGATAAAGGTACACCTTTCAATGAGAAAGAGCTGGCAGTAGAACTCTATATAACTAATCACTGTTTCAAAGACTTGGATGTTGGCAATGAAGTAGAAAAAAAGTTTAGTGATGAGTTTGATGATAACCTAGGAGAGTGTAAAACCCTGACAAAAATGCTGGTAAAGCAATAGATTTAGTCTTAGAAGAGGAAGCTTTTAGGTGCGTTGGTGGCTATACTGTAAGAAGGTTTTGTGTGAAA
This sequence comes from Homarus americanus, assembly GCF_018991925.1. Lineage (NCBI taxonomy): Eukaryota > Metazoa > Arthropoda > Malacostraca > Decapoda > Nephropidae > Homarus > Homarus americanus. The sequence continues at coordinate 9,282 of NW_024739677.1, read as the reverse complement.
TACCCTCACTTAGGCCAGAAAGTCACCAGTGCACATCCCTGACAAAACATGGACAGAAGAAATAAACAGAGGTGAACTGTATGTTCCTTCTGACACTCTACTATGAGAGTGATGTACCTAACCTGTTTTATCCTTCTTTGCCAAAATATCGTTGATCTTTGGAATTCGGAAAAAATAAGAATTGCATAAGTGAAAACAGAAAATTTATGAAAGTATCAAAATGATAGTAAGACAAACAGATTGCCTTACAGTTGATGTTAATCATGTATGTTATTTATTTACAACCTATGTGTGTAAATAAAATATGAGCTATCATGATATATTATTCCCTGTTAGATGCATACACACTAATACAGGGCATTTCAGAGGAGGCAGCTTTGAAATAAGCGTATGAATTTCAGGAAGTCAGTAAGAATATTCATATAATGCCAGCTGTCCTTCCCTCCACAATGAACATAAGAACATAAGAATGGAGGAAACTGCAGAGGGCCTATTGACCCATACTGGGCAATCCCGTTTACACCCAACCCCTAGTGCTCATATAAGCATCCAACCTATGTTTGAAGCTATCCAGCGTATTCGAGTTAATGATGATATTTGGTAACTTGTTCCATTCATCCACTACTCTGTTTCCAAACCAGTGTTTACCTATTTCACGCCGAAATCTAAATTTGTCTAATTTAAAACCATTGTTACGAGTTCGCTCCTGTTTGGATAGTTTGAGTACCTTTGTAATGTCCCTTTGTTTAACCCTGACTTCCATTTATACACCACTATCATGTCGCCCCTCATTCTACGTCTCTCGAGGGGTGCAAATTAAGATGCTTTAACCTGTCTCTGTATTCAAGGTTCCTAATGCCCGGGATTAGTCTTGTCATTCTCCTCTGGATTCTTTCCAAGGATTCTATATCCATTCTGTAATACGGTGACCAGAACTGAACTGCGTAATCCAGGTGAGGTCTCACAAGCGCTAGATATAATTTTAAGATAACTTCGCTAGTCTTGTAACTAACACTCCTTTGTATGAACCAAGTACTTTATTACCCTTGTTACGAGCAAATACACATTGTTTACTTACATAAGAACATAAGAAAATAAGGAGTCTGCAATAGACCGGTTGGCCTGTGCATGGCAGCTCCTGTCGAGAGTTACTACCACTCTCCATCATCCATGAATTTATCCAGCCTCCCTTTGAAACTTTCCAGCGTTCCAGCACTTACTACAAAGTTGCTAAGCTTGTTCCACTCGTCCAACACCCTATTTGTAAACCAGTTCCTTCCTATCCCCCTCCTAAACCTAAACTTATCCAACTTGAATCCGTTGTTCCGAGTCCTATCCTGCTCGGATATTATAAGAACTTTATCTATATCACCTTTATTGATTCCTTTCACCCTCTTGAATACTTCTATCATATCTCCCCGCACTCTTCGTCTTTCTGGAATGCAAGTTAAGTTTCTTTAACCTATCCTGATATGGAAGGTTTCTAAGTCCCGGAATATTTTTGTCATTCTTCGCTGCACCGACTCTAGTGAATTGATATCCATTCTATAATAAGGGCACCAGAACTGAACCGCATAATCGAGGTGCGGCCTGACTAGCAAGATGTAGTTGCAATAAGACCTCTGCACTCTTGTTACTTACACTTCTAGATATAAAACCCAATACTCTGTTTGCCTTATTTCGAACATTAACGCACTGTTTTCTAGGCCGTAGGTCCGACAAGTACCCCTAGGTCTCTTTCACAAGTCTACTTTCTAGGTTGATGTTGTGAAAGCTGTATACATTGACAGTATTTGTTCTTCCAATATTAAGTACTTGACTTAAGATTCCTACTTACCATTACTCCCAAATCTCTCCGAAAGTGGCCAGACCCTTGTAGATGGCCTCTCTTACTATAGCTACATCTTTCGAGCTAAACCTCCCATACCAGGATGTAGGAAACGGGGTTATGATGATAATACTATAAAGACAGACAGACTAGTGGAGACAGACAGAGGGAGCAGGCCAGCCAGCTATAGTTCCCGTGACGTTACTGAGCAGAGGGCGTAAACTAGACCGCTGTCCGTCTGACCTGTCTCCTCTGACCTTGACCTAACCCTAACCTTTAACGCAACGTAACAGAACCTATAACCTAACGTAACCAACCTAACTATAATGAGGTTAAATCTCATATGACGAGGTAAGGTCGGGTTACAGTAGTAGACTTGTAGAGAGTGGGGAAGTGGGTAGCATGACTCGAGGGTGTGGAGATAACATTATATATTAACACAGGCTCAGTACAAGTGTAGTATATACAACACAAATGCGTGTTACAGCTTTATTTTACCAGTTCAATAGGGGTGATTAATGGGGGTTCGTACACAATATATAATAGACTATGATATTTTCCTATAACCTAACAAGTATAATGAGCACTTCCACTAAGTCGCTCGTTGGGGAGGTTCAGGGTCACCGACTACACAGCCAGCATTTACTTTTACACGTTGAGTCGATAGCACACGTCGATGGACCGGGCTGAGACCTCGTTGCCTAGTGACGGACTTCTTCGATGAGACGACGAGCGGGACTGGAGACGTGTGATGCTGGTCCTTCAAGGTTACAAGAATAATCATCGTGAAAGGGCTGCAGCGCCTTTATTCGAGATCTCCAGCCTGAAACCACACACAACGCTTCCGTGACGCCTGCTGGACCACCACTCCACGCCCCCTGACTGAGACCGATGATCCTCCCATACTGGCCAGATATTATAAATAATATTGATAATGTGTTAAAGGAATATCCTTCCTTCCTTGGGCTTAGTAAGCCCCTTTATAATATTTATACTGTATATACTTGTCACACTTGCCAGATGCTTCTGGTGTTATTACCTAGTGACAGCACTAGGATCCTGCTTCCTCTATCAAGGAAATGAAATATTATTGAAGATGGCAGATGATCAATTAACTAATCTGGGTGTGTCTAGACCGGCTATTAGGTCAGGTAACATAAGTGCTGGCTGGAGAGCAGCTCCTTGAATTAACACGTTCATGACGCCGGGTTAAGCTAATCACGTGGCGGTGAAAATTCTGGTTCCCTCTATGACCTTGACCTCCTTTGGGTCAAGTCTTTATCTCACCTTAGTCACTGTAGGGTGTGTCACCTTCCGTGCTCCCCTGGTTACTGCTAAGTCTACAGTATGTTATACTACTGGCCTGGATGCTTTGGCCTGATAGATAAACATTATATAACCTAACCTATAACTTAGTGTAAACTATCTTCACGTAACCTAACCTATCCTCACCTAACCTAACCTAACCTCACTTACATAACATAACATAACCTAATATAACTTAACATAACGTAACAACTAACTAACTACCTTACATAACATAACATAACTAATATAACTAACATAACGTAACCTAACTAACCTAAACCAAACAAACCTAACATACCCCTTTGCAGAGAGAAGCGTTGAATATTGGTACTATTCCCTCTACCCTCTTCACAGTGCCACGGGATACAGGCTTTGAGTATTGGCACCATTCCCAGTCACCCCCAGACAGACACACACACAAATCTGACTTCTATGTTGCGTCAGCAATTCATCTTCCTCTCGCTTTTTTCCTTTCCTTTCTCTCAGATGTTTTACAAAGACCAAAGTAGAGACATTTTCCCTTTCATCTAGTTTGACTTCACAACTGTGTATGAATATGTCTCCCCTCTCCCCCCCCCATCCCCCCTCCCCTCCCCATCCTCCTCTCTTCCTCCTTCCCTCTTCCACTTTTATCACATATTCCCCATCCATGAATACCTGTAGATCAAAACATACAAGAGGGAGGAGAGTATGGTTGGGAGGAGCAGAGGAAAAAATATATGGGAAAGAATGTGAAGCAAAACAGAGAAGGTTGTGTATGTGTGTGTGTGTGTGTGTGTGTGTGTGTGTGTGTGTGTGTTTTGTATAAGTTCCCCGGAAATTTTAAAGGATCAGTCAACTAGCCAATCATGCACTCAGTCAACCAATCACCTAATCAACCAATCACTCACCCAACCACTCAGGACAGACACTTACGTAGTCCTAACAAGGTGGTGCTTCATAACAAGCTACACCAACTCTAATCGGTTTAAAATCAATCACCTTAATTGGCACTACAGGTATACGCTTCTCGGGGCTGGAAATATTTTAGGAATATGGTTAGTAAGGAGGAAGAGCTGGGGAAATTTTAAAGCTCTTAGGGGAATATAAAAAATTCTAAGGAAATTTCAGGAGTCAAGAGGAATTCTAAGGTATTATGCCGTAAGTCTCGATAAGGACTCTTACGTTCGTATTCTTATTAAGGTTGGAATAAGGTGATGTATATTTGAGTCGTTAAATAGGTGTGTGATAAGGGTGAGTTTTGTTTGTCAGGTGTTAAGATATAATCATCAATATGGCGGCAAAACAAAAACATGATAACACGAAGAAAATTTAAACACGAACATAAACACGATAACAGGAATATAACAAAACATGGCAACACGAACAACAAAACATAATAGCACGAACATACAAACATGCAAAAAAAATAAGATAACAGGAAGAAAATATAACACGAAAAGGTAATGCGGAAAAGTGAACGAACAGAAAACGAGCGACAAGATGGAGGAGGAGCCTTGTCTTGTCTTGTCTTGTCAGAATGTCCTCCAATTTTCTTCTTCGCCTGATCCTTCTCGTTCTTCCTGACTGTGGTGTGTCATACAGAGCAGGGGTAGGGTGTCTGAACCATCTGAGAGCTGGTGCAGGTGTCTGAACCATCTGAGAGCTGGTGCAGGTGTCTGAACCATCCGGGAGCTGGTGTAGGGTGTCTGAACCAACTGGGAGCTGGTGTAAGGTGTCTGAACCATCTGGGCTGGTGTAGGGTGTCTGAACCAACTGAAAGCTGGTGCAAGATGTCAGGACCATCTGAGCTGGTGTATATGTCTGGACCATCTGGGGCTGGTGCATGTCTGGACCATCTGGGAGCTGGTGTATATGTCTGGACCATCTGGGAGTCAATATGGCTGGACACCCGTGATAGAGAGTGTAGTAAAGGCTACAGCGAGTGTGAAAGAAAGAAGAGAAAGAAGAAAGAAAGAAAGAAAGAAAGAAAGAAAGAAGAAAGAGAAAGAAAAAGAAGAAGAAAGAAGAAAGAAAGAAGAGAAGAAGAAGAAGAAGAAGAAGAAGAAGAGAAGAAGAAGAAGAAGAAGAAGAAGAGAAAGAAGAGAAGAAGAAGAAAGAGAAAGAAAGAAAGAAAGAAAGAAAGAGAAAGAAAGAAAGAAAGAAAGAAAAGAAGAAAGAAAGAAGAAGAAGAAGAAGAAAGAAGAAAGAAGAAAGAAAGAAGAGAAAGAAGAAGAGAAGAAGAAGAAAGAAGAAGAAAGAAGAAGAAGAGAGAAGAAGAAGAAGAAGAAGAAAGAGAAGAAGAGAAGAAGAGAAAGAAGAAGAAGAAGAAAGAAGAAGAAGAAGAAGAAGAAGGAAAGAAGAAGAAGAAGAAGAAGAAGAAGAGAAGAAGGAGAGAAGAAGGAAAGAAAGAAGAAGAGAAAGAAAGAAGAAAAGAAAGAAAGAAAAGAAAAGAAAGAAAGAAAGAAAGAAGAGAAGAAGAAGAAAGAAAGAAGAAAGAAAGAAGAAGAAGAAAGAAGAAAGAAAGAAAGAAAGAAAGAAAGAAAGAAAGAAGAAAGAAGAAAGGTTGGATTGGGTTGTTTGAGGTTAGGTTAAAATGTGATGGATGCATGACGACATGTTGGAGGGGGAGACACGGGTACAGCTATCTTTCCTCATTACTGCCACCTGTTAGGTTATAATGTAATTGCCGTCATTATGTAAAGTATTTAAGACTGTATATTAGATTAGCAGGTGTGGCTCCAGCAGGTGTGGCACTAGCATGTGTACTGATGGGTCTGCCATCAGGTGTGGTTCAGTAGGTGTGTCTCCAGTAAGTTGCTCCGGTAGGTGTGGCTCCAGTAGATGTGGCTCCAGCAGGTGTGGCTCCATCAGGCGTGACAAGAGGTGTGGCTCAGTAGGTGTGACTCCAGCAGGTTTGGCTCCAGTAGGTGTGTCTCAGTAAGTTTGGCTCCGGTAGGTGTGTCTCCAGTAAGTTTGGCCCGGTAGGTGTGGCTCCAGAAGTGTGGCTCCAGCAGGTGTGGCTCCATCAGGCGTGGCATCAGTAGGTGTGGCTCCAGTAGGTGTGACTCCAGCAGGTGTGGCTCAGTAGGTGTGGTATCAACAGGTGTGGCTCAGCAGGTGTGGCTCAGTGGGGTGTGGCATCAGCAGGTGTGACTCCAGCAGGTGTAGCTCCAGCAGGTGTGGCTCCAGCAGGTGTAGCCAGTAGGTGTGGCTCCAGCTGGTATAGCTCCAGCAGGTGTGGCTCCAGCAGGTGTGGCATCAGTAGGTGTGACTCAGTAGGTGTGGCTCCAGCAGGTGTAGCTCAGTAGGTGTGGCTCCAGCAGGTGGAGCATCAGCAGGTATAGCTCAGTAGGTGTGGAGGAGACAACAGGCTAAATAATTGAATGACGCAGACACCTCCACCTAAGTCCCCGGCCTTTATCGCTGCCATTGTGTCCATTATTTTATATCATTTAACGCCACACTCATTATGGGTGATGGTGCACGTCGATAGGACAGGAGGAGGAGGAAAGTAGAAGGAGGAGGAGGAGGAGGAGGTAGAGAAGGAGGAGGTAGAGGAGGAAGGAGAAGTAGGGGAGGAGGAGGGAAAGTAGAGGAGGAGGAAGAAGAGGTGGATGTGAGGAGAAGGAGGAAGATAGAGAAAGAAAGATTTAGAGAAGGAGGAGGGAAAGTAGAGGAGGAAGAGGAAGAGGTGGATGTGAGAGAAGAAGGAAGAGGTAGAGAAAGGGAAAAGAGTGAGAAGGAGGAGGAAAGTGGGGAGGAAGAGGAAGAGGTGGATGTGAGGAGGTAGAGAAGGAGGTGGAGGGAGGGAGGAGGAGATGGGGTGAGGAATGAGAGGAAGGCAGAGACGGGGGAAGGAGGAGGAGGAGGAGGAGGAGGAAGAAGGGGTAAGGAGGAGATTAGAAGGAGGAAATGAGGTTGGATGATGGAAGAGGCATAGAAGGAGGAGGAGGAGGTGGAGGTAGAGGAAGAGGCGGAGGTAAGAATGAAGAGGAGGTGGAGGAGGAGGTGGAGGAGCAGGAAGTGGTAGAGGAGTTGGAAGTGGAAGTAGAGGAGGAGGATTAGAGAAGGAAGAAGGAGGTGGAGAATAAGGAGGAGGAGGAGGAGGGATGAGGTATGTGGAGGAGGGAGGTAGAAAGGAGGTGGTGCATGAGGGGAGGAGGAGGAGGACAAGAGGAGGAGGAGGTGAGGAGGAGGCACGTACTGTGTGTACACATCAAGATTAAGATCGTGTTATGGAACATCAACAAGAACAAACTGTACATCAAGAACACTGAGTGTACATCAAGAACACTGGCTGTACATCAGGAAAACTGGCTTTACATCAAGAACACTGACTGTACATCAAGAACACTGGCTGCACATCAAGAACACTGGCTGTACATCAAAACACTGGCTGTACATCAAAAACACTGACTGTACATCAAGAACACTGCTGTACATCAAGAACACTGGCTGTACATCAAGAACACTGACTGTACATCAAGAACAATGGCTGTACATCAAGAAAAACACTGGCTGTACATCAAGAACACTGACTGTACATCAAGAACAATGGCTGTACATCAAGAAGAACACTGGCTGTACATCAAGAACACTGACTGTTCATCAAGAACAATGGCTGTACATCCAAGAAGAACACTGACTGTACATCAAGAAGAACACTGGCTGTACATCGAAGAACACTGACTGTACATCAAGAAGAACACTGACTGTACATCAAAAGAACTGACTGTATATCAAGAACACTGACTGTACATCAAGAACACTGACTGTACATCAAGAACAATGGCTGTACATCAAGAAGAACACTGGCTGTACATCAAGAACACTGACTGTTCATCAAGAACAATGGCTGTATCAAGAAGAACACTGACTGTACATCAAGAAGAACACTGGCTGTACATCAAGAAGAACACTGACTGTACATCAAGAACACTGGCTGTACATAAAGAAGAACACTGACTGTACATCAAGAACACTGACTGTACATCAAGAAGAACACTGACCGTACATCAAGAACATTGGCTATACATCAAGAAGAACACTGGCTGTACATCAAGAAGAACATGACTGTACATCAAGAACACTGACTGTACATCAAGAAGAACACTGACTGTACATCAAGAACACTGGCTGTACATCAAGAAGAACACTGACTGTACATCAAGAACATTGGCTATACATCAAGAACACTGGCTGTACATCAAGAACACTGACTGTACATCAAGAACACTGACTGTACATCAAGAAGAACACTGACTGTACATCAGAAGAACACTAACTGTACATCAAGAACACTGGCTGTACATCAAGAAGAACACTGGCTGTACATCAAGAATATTGGCTTTACATCAAGAACACTGACTGTACATCAAGAAGAACATGGCTGTACATCAAGAAGAACACTGGCTGTACATCAAGAACACCGGCTGCATCAAGAAGAACACTGGCAGTACATCAAGAAGAACACTGGCTGTACATCAAGAAGAACACTGGCTGTACATCAAGAATATTGGCTTTACATCAAGAACACTGACTGTACATCAAGAACACTGGCTGTACATCAAGAAGAACACTGGCTGTACATCAAGAAGAACACTGGCTGCATCAAAAACACCGGCTGTACATCAAGAATACCGGCTGTACATCAAGAAGAACACTGACAGTACATCAAGAAGAACACTGGCACATCAAAAGAACACTGTGTACATCAAGAAGAACACCGGCTGTACACCAAGAACATGACTGTACATCAAGAAGAACACTGACTGTACATCAGAACACTGACTGTACATCAGAAGAACACTGACTGTACATCAAGAAGAACACTGACTGTACATCAAGAAGAACACTGACTGTACATCAAGAACTTGGCTATACATCAAGAAGAACACTGGCTGTACATCAAGAACACTGACTGTACATCAAGAACACTGACTGTACATCAGAAGAACACGACTTGTACATCAAGAAGAACACTAACTGTACATCAAGAACACTGGCTGTACATCAAGAACACTGACTGTACATCAAGAACACTGACTGTACATCAAGAACACTGACTGTACATCAAGAACACTGACTGTACATCAAGAAGAACACTGACTGTACATCAAGAAGAACACTGACTGTACATCAAGAACACTGGCTGTACATCAGAG
>NW_024739676.1:0-25634 GCF_018991925.1 Homarus americanus | reverse complement strand
CCAAAACAATAGTGCCAGTAGTGATGTAACAACAATGGTCTAACAAAAGCACCCTTCAGACAAGCCACGGAACAGACCAAAACAATAGTGCCAGTAGTGATGTAACAACAATGGTCTAACAAAAGCACCCTACAGACAAACCAACGAACAGAGCAAAAACAGTAGTGCCAGATAGCAAGACCCACAAAGCAGGTTCAAACAGTAGTGCCAGTGGAAAGTCACCTGGTGTTGCTGGTGATTCATGGTGGCCTTTTGGGCGAGGAGTGCCATTTGTAAAGTGCCAGAACTATGTAGTAGGTACAACGGGTGCCTGGGAGAGCAAGGTACTTTGGTGAGAGAGAGGAAGAGACTGCGCTATGTTGGAGAGAGAGTGAGAGAGTGTGGTTTGTTGGAGAGAGAAAGTGGGAAAGTGTGGTGTGTTGGGGAAAGTGCGTAGTATGTTGGAGAGAGTATGGGTGCGTTTGGGTGAGTTTGGAAGAGAGAGGAACGAAGGGAAGACGATGAAGAGAAGGTTGAGGCAAACATAATGTAAAAAGAGAGTTAGTAGGAGAATAGGTTGCACAAAAACAGGACTGGAAGAGAAGAAGGTTGGAGAAATCTGGGGAGAAGACAGGGCTAAAGGAGAAGAGAAGACTAGGGGAGAAGAGAGAACCGAGGAAGAGGAGAAGGCTTGAGAGAAGATAAAGCTGGTAAGAAGAAGAAGAGAGAGAGGGCGAGGAGAAGACTACGAAGAGGTTAAGGGTGAAAAGGGCTGGAGGAACTGTAAAGAGAGAGAGAGAGAGAGAGAGAGAGAGAGGCGACCTGGGTTAAGGGATAAGGAAAGGAAGTGAGAGGGATAAGGGAAAGAAAGGGCTGAGTGAAGGGGAAACAGGGCAGTGGAAAAGGGGTAAAATGAGGAGTGAGAGAAGGGCTGCAGGAGAAAGAGAGGGCTGAGAAGAGGGGTCAGAGGAAGGGCTGGGAAAAGGGCTAGAGTGAGGATGGAGAGAGGGACAAGTCATATTTATAGAGAGGTTTTGGAGAGGGTTATGGAGAGTGCTGAGGAAGTAAGAGGGGCTAGTATTGAGGACTAGACTGATGGGGGAGAGGGGAGAGGGTTAGAGAGGGGAGAGGGCTTGGGAGAGGGTTAGAGAGGGGAAAGGGCTAGGGAGAGGGTTAGAGAGGGGGAGAGGGACTTCAGGGCGCTAGTGGTGGTGTATCGTTGGCCAAAGGAATTTCCATCGTTCGTATCACGCCAAGTAAGCTTTTGTGTGTGTGTGTGTGTATGTGTGCTTGTTTATATATACAGAGCATTGACCTTCTAGAAGGAACCAAAAGCAAAAATCACTTACCTAGGTCACTCACTCACTCGCTCGCTCGCTCACTCACTCACTCACAACTCACTCATACATCATGTGTGGTGTTAGTCCTTTCATGTTAACGTACCTAAAGACTTAGTTCCTGTTTCCATTAAGTCCTATGTTAAACACTACTTCAAGGTGTCGCTGGGTCCGTCTGTCTAGCGCTCACCAAGGGAGAGAGAGAGAGAGAGAGAGAGAGTATATGACCCAAATATACGGAAAAGACTCCATAAAAAATATAGATATTATATATACATTTTAGGAAACCATTAACTGAAGCAAAAAAAATAATTGACAAGACGTTTAACATTCACGATTTACTAGCAAGAAATATGTGTTGAAAATTACAGATGACACAGACATAAATAACTGTATGAACTGGGGACAAGTTTGAGAATGTTTTGTGAGGAAGAAAAGTACAAATTGGGGAAAAAAAGCTTTGATATGAATAAATTACTGGATAAACGTAAATGGGAAAAAACGCGTCTTTAACTAGGAAAAAATGAAAGAAAGGAAGGAAATTAATGTAAATATAACGTGAATAACCAAGAATGAAGAATAGAAGGATATTATTAGATGTAAAATATGTATAACCAGGAAAGAAAAAAAAATAAAGAAAAAATAATAAAAAATAGTGAATAACCGACGGAGAAAAATGAATGAATAAAAATTGAAGACAAAATATACATAAAAATAATAAAAAATAGCATATAAAATAAAATAAAATAAATACGAATATATATCAGAATAAATTGAAACAAACTGATGTGAAAATAGATATCACGAGGAATTATTTTTAAATAAACCCGAGAAAAAAAAAGTTGTTCCATGAAACCTTTGAGAAAAATTAATTGATTTCCATAACTGCTAGTGGTACTATGTGAGTTCAGAACGTCATAGCTACACAAGTTAAAATTCAGAACTGATATTCACAAATAATTTGGGTTTTTTTTTTAAGTTACACTCAGTCATTTCTCCTAAAATAACTATGCTGAGAGAGAGAAAAAAATAGCTGGGTGTGTGTGTTGGTTGGGATGACGGATTGAACTCGCGACCCTCAGGTCAAGAGACAGGTGCCGTACCCACTCGACCACCATACCTCAACTAACTAATCAACCTACACCTATCGTAGCCTATCTAACCTAACCTAACAGAAAATCTTACTTTACCAGAGAGTGGGACGGACACAAGTTGACATCACGGTCGTGTATGAACCAATCAGCGACCAGCTTTACCCACATACGAGTGGATCTTGTACGCAACAAGCCCGACTCAGGTTATAAAGCCAATAAAGAGTAACACTCAATTAGCACAGCTCACTTCAGATGCCATTAAACCTCGACCTCATAGCTGTAGGAGGACCTATCGAACCAATGAAGTTTTTCGCTGTTGATCACTGTTTATCTTCCTCCCCTTCTCCCTCTGCTTGACTAAAGGAGTCACTCACCTACTTCCATGGTCAGTTGGTCACTCACACGTGTAGATAGTCCAGTCAGTGCGGTTTGTGAGGTACGCGGTCACTCATACGAGCCCTTGATCATGTTGGTATTGTCTACGGTCACTCACTCAGTCATTTATACTTTCCTTCTCGTTATTTATGTCCCTCCTCCTCTTCCTCCTCCTCCTCTTCTTCCTCCTCTTCGTCCTCTTCTTCGTCCTCCTCCTCCTCTTCTTCATCTTCCTCCTCCTCCTAAACATAGGTTATGTGAGATGTAAAGTCCTGGACACACACACACACACACACACACACACACACACACACACACACACACACACACACACACACACACACACACACACACACACACACGCCACATTTTCTCTAAAGTAATTATCATGATAAGTGTCAGGAAATAAGAAAAAATGTAAAAGAATAACAGATAAGAGAGTCACTAAAGATAACTCAGGTAAACAAGTGGAAGAAGAAGAATAGTTTAAATAGTTTATATTATTATTGTGTGTGGGTGGTGACTTAGCCTTAGGGATGATGACTTAACCCCTTCAGAACGATGAATTAATCTAGCACTTACTGGGTTAAGATAACATATTCATAGGATTAACACAGTCATCGCCCATGGATTAAGTTATCATACTCAATGGATTAAAATTATCCTTACTCATTGGACTATTCCACTGTACTCAGGGGTTGGCATCGTACTAAAGGGGTTTAGATACTTTATTTATCAGGCTATTTGAGTACAATGAAATAGTACTCTAGAGCTTAAGATACCGTACTCACTGGGATCGTCTACTGCACTCAGAGGTCGGCGTCGTACCCAAAGACGTATGATTCTTCACTAACGGCGATATTGACGACGCCATCACACACAGTTATCTAGTCACACAAATCATTTATACGACGTAAATAGAAACGTAAAGGCGTTCTTTTACTCTATTGGTTCTTCTTCTGGTTCGTCTGTTTTTTTAGCTTTATTCCCATCTTTTTTTTCCCGTTTCTTCTTCTTTTTCATTTTTTATATTTTGTTTCTTCTTTTATTTCCTCCTCTTTTCTGTTCTGAGTTTAATTTGTCTTCTTCATTTATTCCTTCTTCTTTTTCTTCTTCTCTTCTTCTTTTTTCCCTTGTGTTTTCTCCTTATTCATTATCATCACCTTCTTCTGCCTCCCCTGATTAGACGCACCAGATATAGTCACGGTCTAATGCTGTCCTTGGTGGAGATAGTACGGTGTTAGGTCAGGGCAGGTCAGGTTATTGTTTACATTAGCGAGGAAAATTTATTAACCCCTTTATGCACGGGAGTCTCTTTGAGCTGAATAAAATCATCATCTATCCCTAACCTAATCAAATATTAACAGTAACGTCCAAGTAGTGAAGGGGTTAACACATTACTTCACATCCATTACCTGTAAGTAGCTTCACCAGGTGGGGGTCGGTAACCATTAGCAGAGGAAGCCAAGGTATAAATATATCACTGTAAATAGAACCATTAATCTTGGGAAGCAAATAAGAAGAATTAGAACTGTGCTAATTAATCACTTGTTAATATATTACAAGGTTTGTTATTGAGGAAATCGTGTAAGTAACTTTGTACCATTGCAGAACTGTAAGTATATCGTAAGACATTAGTAAAGTAACACTGTACCACTATAAGTATATCGTAAGGAAATCGTAAGTAACATTGTACCACCCGATCACGATACGTATTTAAAAGAAAATAACACCCAATAAATAACATAGAATACATTACTTCTACGTCACTGTAATAATGTAAACACTAACACCGTAGCAATGATTCACTAAACAAATAAAGTGAAACGATGGAGAGAAAAAATTACAAATGACAAGATAAACAGTAAATCCTTGTAAACATAATTAACGAAAATCCTAAAAGAAATCGTAAAAGAAAAATAGAGAATGAAGCGAATATAAAAATCTCAGATAAGGTTATAGAAGAGACATTAATCAGATATTGGTTATTGATACACAACACCTGAGTCGAAGAATGTTGTTACGTGTAAGATAAACAATAATGTAACCTTGAAGTTAAACATAGATACTTGTTTACATAAATACATACACAAGAATGTATTATATGTACTTTAATTCAGGATAGGATACATATGCTCATACATATTACACACACACACACACACACACATATATATATATATATATATATATATATATATATATATATATATATATATATATATATATATATATATATATATATATATATATATATATATATATATATTGTTACGACCGTGTCGTATTTTTCTCTTTTTTTTATATAACATGCTTCCATGTTCCATATTATTCCTGTAATGATGTGTTGTATTTACTATTATATAATCTAGTCACCTTACCCTGTGCTGTTAACGTTTTAACTGTTATTATTTGTTCAAACTCATTTTGTATTGTAACCAGTATTCTTTGTTCTCTAACGACCATCTGCATCGTTAAACGACCCACGGAGTTAGTTCAGTCCTCTTTTCATACGGTCCACATCCTTTGAGTGATACTCGTCACCTGTTACTTGTACTTAATTTATTTGTGTTGTTCCTGTCGCCACCAATGTGGTATATGTATGTGAGTACCTATTTATGTCTCTATTTATGTCCATCAGTATTTGCTTAGTTTGCATTTAAGTAATTCAGTGTTGTTTCACGTAAGTTAATTTCAGTGTTAGTTTTTATATGTTTATGCAGTGTTAACGTAATCCAATGCTTTATTATTATTCTTTTGATGTTTCGATGTTTAGTATCATTTGTGTCTAAAAGTTTCGATGGTGAATCAACTTGTTGTGACAGCCTACGAGGCTCTTTGTGTTAATATTTAATTAATTAAATTCTTAAAGGTTTACTTTATTTATTTTTATTCACTTTTAATTTACTTCACTTTTTTTGTTTGGTTACGCCTAGAACCTGGATATTTAAGTAAATTAAGAGACGGCGTAACAATATATATATATATATATATATATATATATATATATATATATATATATATATATATATATATATATATATATATTATCTTTTCATTCATTTTTATTCATTCCCTCTTATTGATGTGTGTGTGTGTGTAAGTTTTTGGTATTTTTCTTTCATAACAAGGCCATAAATACACTTCTTGTTTATCCTTTTTGCTACACACACACACACACACTCTACCAATACCTATCTGGACTAAGTATTTCCCGAAGCATAACTCGAACACACAACAGCTGCAAAGAAATGCGAACACCAATCGTCGCTCAAAATCATCAACCAGGAAGAACGAACAGCACTTGACATTGACCCCTCAACCAACAACACCCAGCAGTCTCCTTTACCAAGAATCTGTGGTGTTTCCTTACTGCTATAGTCAATCAGGCGCTGGTATGAACAGTCACGAGATGAACGGACGACTAAAATTTATACTTGAGCTGGTGGTGGTTTTGGTTAGGTTAGGTTAAGTTTGGGTAGGTTAGGTTAGATTTTATGGAACTAGGGAGGGGATCGAACCAGGTATTCAAGAATGTAATCGATAACCCCATCGCCACGTAACCCACAAGTGTACTCGCCTCAACTTGGATATGCTCAAGACACGGGTTATTCCACTGGTCGTCTGCGGAATGTGAAATGATCGTTTTTCTTGTGACTGAACCTTCAACTATCCGTTATCGGTGGTTGTAATTTACTCTGATGTTTGTGTCACTGCTATGGTACACGAATCTACACCCACCTAACCACATACCCATCCATCCACACACCCACGCAAGCCACCCACACACAACATGACAATTCCTCACGACACACAAAACGAAGGTATATTATCTTAGGTGTAGTTGAAAGACAATATTTCTCATTTATTCTGAAGTTATATAAACAATTTTTTTAACATAATCTTTAATAGTTTTTTCTTACCATTATATAACTTAACGCAGAATACATGTAATTATTAATATTATTTTTTCTTCTTCTGCTAAATGGATTAAACATTCATATTTACATCTCTTCAGTATGAGTGGAATTCATTGTTTTCCAATTCCACTTTTATTTTATTTTTTAGCTTTTATTTAATCAGAAATGAACGAGAGGAACTTTTTTTTTACGGTACTGTCTTTTAACCCATTGTTTTATTTGTTATTTTTTTTTGTTTCTGTTTCCTATAGCTTAGTTAACAGCTAGAGTTTTTATGTTTTTATGTTTTTGTTTTTAGCCTGTGTTATAAGAGAGAGAGAGAGAGAGAGAGAGAGAGAGAGAGAGAGCTATCACTTTTAAACTCTCAACTTCCTTTCCTGGAGTTCCTATTTAGGACTTGTCGTAACCATTACTTCCTGATGCTTATTCTAATCCACCTCTAAACCCTCACTGGATGCTCTTACATAGTTCACAATACACTTTACTCCCCAAATAATACAACAAATACTCTCACATACACACATTATAAGAATTATGTTACAATTTCAATATCTAGAATCCAAATCAATCACAGTGACTGCCAAGGACGTCATATAATCAATGTGCAATAATTCATGAAGTGATTGCATGAATAAAATATTACTACCAGAGTTTTAAAGCTGTTGCCTGGTTACACCAAGGGGATAAAGTAACACAAAGTAACACAAATTAACTCTCACGGGGTAATAGTCAGAGAAATAGTCAGTTAGCTTTAAATTATGATGCCACAGCTTCCCAAGAGGGTGATAGTAACGTGTGAAATGTATACAACAAAAGCTTTCATTACTCACTGTATATTTTTTTACACTGTGGGAAATAAACTCTTCCTAGATCACTGCCACAACAGCGCTATCTACTGTATGTACAACTTTACCTTAATGATTTTGTTATTAATTAAAGATCACCTGAAGATTGGGTATTGCAGTTAAAATTTCACCTGATGATGAACCAACCTACACGTTATCTGGGGTTGGGTTAGGTTAGGTTAGGTTAGGTTAGGTTAGGTTAGAGCGTACCGAAGATACATGCACTTCCTATACTGAGGTGATGGAAGTACAGCGCTGGTGGGAGGTCTTAAGTGTCGTGTGGTAGTGTGTGTGTGTGTGTGTGTGTGTCTCACTCTTTTATCTCTCCCTCTGTTTATTCTCTCTCTCTCTCTCTCTCTCTCTCTCTCTCTTCCACTCTTTCCTTCTATCTCTCTCTTTCTTCTGTCTGTCTGTCTGTCTGTCTGTCTGTCTGTCCCGTCATGACCTAATAGTCAAGCATCACATTATGTAAAAATCCTGTCGCCTCTCCTACTGAACCACGAACCCTGAGATTCAGACTCATGAATCAGAAGCATTTATGGACAGAATAATGCATCAGGGTTTACTGCTTCGGGTTCACGGGTCTGAAAATCGGGTTTCGTGGACCAGCTGGATAGGCGACAAGGCCTCTGTGGGTGACTCAGAAAAAGCGTATCGACAGGTGTCCCAAACTATCTTTTGTACTGGAAGATTTATGCATTGGCGTTATGCAATTTTTGCCTTTATTGACATATGATTCATTCTAATAATTGGGTCATTGATTTCGTTCCTTTATTCTAACTAGAAACATCATCCATCCACCTGACATATGTAACACACACACATATGTAACGCACACACACATACGTAACACACACACACACACATTTAACACACACACACACATGTAACACACACACATACGTAACACACACACACATACGTAAAACACACATATGTAACACACACACATACGTAACACACACACACACACATGTAACACACACACATACGTAACACACACACACATACGTAAAACACACATATGTAACACACACACATACGTAACACACACACACACACACACACATGCGTAACATACACACATACGTAACACACACACATACGTAACACACACACACACATACGTAACACACACACATACGTAACACACACACACATGTAACACACACACATACGTAACACACACACATACGTAACACGATAAGAGATGTACTCAGGCACATATACCTGAGACTGTAACATTAATCATTTTTTAGGAAGGAACTTAATAACATAGCTCAGGTTCTCTCCTCTGTGGCTGAACGACTGTGTGTTCTTGTACTAGATTAGACATTATGGGTCCAGCTAACTACACAATTAGACAGGAATTGTGTGTGTGTGTGTTTACCTTGCGAATAAACAACCATAACTAATATATAAATCAATCTATTGACCTCTTATTTCTCTTACAAAGCGGAGGAAGAGAAACAAGCATAAGAGACTGATTTAAAAAACATTGTACTCACCAGGTGTAGTTAAGCACTGCCTTCCTGGGTCACTCACCTGAGGGAGGAAGGAACTTGTGGTTAGAACTAAATGTGTTATTTTCATGTGAGGATTATGACGTAATACCTTTACTAAATCAATAACATTAGTAATAACGTTACACCTGTAATTTGACGATAATGATGAACATAATGATGGCATATTTTTTACTCTCTCGTTGATAATAACGATAAATTGTCATAATCTATTTAATAGTTAATGATAAGGCTAATTACATCATTATATTTTTTTATTTCGTACTATTTAGGCTACAGACATTATTTTTACATCAATACTGATAGCAAGAATAATGACACTTAGAAAAAAAATATTGTTGAGCAGCTAAAGCCAGCGTCGTTGTGTCCTAGTTGTGTAGGTCACCGCGGCAAACACCTCCCCTTCACCTCTGCTTCACCACGAGGTCGAAATCTTGTCTCTTTGTGTTGGGAGTCGAGACTTTTAGCTGCTGAGCCATGGCGTCTAGGCATCTCCAACCGTAATTAATGTATTGTTCTCCTTCAAGGCGTGGTCTCCTGTGGTCTCCTGTGGTCTGCTATCACGGGCAGTTTATATCTCGGATATTTCGCTGCCCTCCACCAAGCACTTGCCTCTCCTGTCGACTCTATCATGCTGTCACTGGATCTTGCCACACTGTCATGCCCGTTCATCTCAGTTATTCACGGTTAGTCTTTGGTCATCTATCCTACCGACCTGTCCAGACCCTCTCACCACACACTCCTTCACTTCACTCACCACTCCCATCCTAATCTCATATATCCTTCAAACCTCCTTCCTTCCTTAATCTATCCCCTGTTAAGGCTACTACGTGGATTAACAGGGTCCATCCTTAGCTTGTTCCGCCTCGCTTCCTGAACGTCTTCCCTGTACTAGTCTTGTTTCAGTGTATTTTGACCCAAGTTTGTTTTTAGTTTTCCCTCAGCAGCTAACCATCTTACGAGTGTTTATTTTTTTTACCTTACCACCTACAGGAACGATAAAATACCTGTTTTTAATTCGTCTGTATGTTTGTATATCCCCACGGACACTACAGGAAAAATCATGCGTACATTTTGGCACCAGTATCGCCGTTAAGAGAGCCAACACCCAGTTGAATATGTAAGTCACTAAACTACATAATTTCATTAATATGTTCTTTCAGGTTCTCTAGCAAAAACTACTCATTAACATATCTTCATCTACATACATACCTATTCCCCTTAACTTTCACAAGACCATTAAAACACTTCAATATTTTTCTTTATCAATAATCCAATTGTTATTTACAATCTTTCATGATAAAAAATACTGGAAACTAATTCATATATGGTAGAATTTAATCTGTTTTTTATGTTATTTAAAACAATCTTATTCCCCGTCTGCTCTGTCTTCCCCAGTTTACTATGGCCATACTCAGTCAATGAACAACAAAATAGCAAAATGTTCCCCCACCATAAAAAAAAGAGTTTTTCTCAACGAATATTGCAAGTGGTTAACAGCTGTGGTAGGGGGCGGGTGGGGGAGGGGGGAAGAGTGGTTGGTGGGAGAGGTGGGTGGTGGTGGGGGTGTATTAGTAGTTGGAGGAATACAAATTTTAGAAACAAGAGAGAGGGAGGGAAGTATGAAAGGAAGCAAGGGTCGTAGGCAACATGAGAGGGGGAATAGAGATGTAGGAGGCATAGGAAAAAGAAAACGGAGTTACTTGTTAAGGGAAAATTATGTTATTACCGACCGAAGACTTAGACTGAAATGGAAAATATTACGATTTTCATCTTAATCTGATAATTTTCTTTGTTTATTCTTGTGTCTTTACTTAATACATCTATAAAAATACTGTAGAGTTTAAGTGAGTGTTTTTCTGTCACACACACACACACACACACACACTACCACTACCCTCTGCCTCTCACACGGGCACAATTTATATTCAAATGAGACCGGTAAAACGAAGAGAGCTGAGGGCGTATGACTGGCTTATGAATCAGTTGTCAGCGAGGGATGGGGAAGCACGATACCTCCTCCTCTCCCACCCTTTCCATCCTGTTCCATCCTGCCTCCTGTGGGTACATGATCCATCAGGTTTAAACGCGTGTGTCGGCAGGTAACAGACAATCACAGCTCCATGACATTAAAAGAGATGATGCTGACTTTATGTATACAGTTTAAGACACATATACTACCACGAGACT
This sequence comes from Homarus americanus, assembly GCF_018991925.1. NCBI lineage: Eukaryota > Metazoa > Arthropoda > Malacostraca > Decapoda > Nephropidae > Homarus > Homarus americanus. Next base: position 14,371 of record NW_024739676.1, on the reverse strand, counting down.
TGAAAACATGCAATAGCGTTACTCCCTCTTCTTAATTCTGAGGCGATTATATGTACGATTCTCTCTCTCTCTCTCTCTCTCTCTCTCTCTCTCTCTCTCTCTCTCTCTCTCTCTCTCTCTCTCTCTCTCTCTCTCTCTCTCTCTCTCTCTCTCTATCTCTCTCTCGGAATACTATCGACTAGAACTTATTTTGTTATCTTTATGAAACTCGTAAATAAAATATAGTTTATTTAGAATGACAAAATGGACTGGCTTATTATTTTTATTATTATTATCTAAACAAAACTTACAGAAAATAATAATAAGAAAATAATGAAACATTTCCTTCATCTAGTTAATTTATCTTACAATTACCTGGGTGCTTAAGCGGGTAATTCTGAGCAGTAATAAAAGGCGTAACGAGACCTTCATGTTCACTAATTACCGAGAACATCACTTATTTTTACGAAGACTCTAATTGTCTCGCTGTCTCTCAAGACTTCGTTACCACTTACCTTATTGGGGTCATAAATCTTCGTGTTTTTTTGGCTAACTATAAATATTGAGTAATGTATAAATGTCTATGTCTTACACCTGTCTTTCTTTGTGTGTCTCTGTATGTGTGTCTGTGTCTGTCTGTCTGTCTTTTTGTTTGTCTGTCTGTCTGTCTGTCTGTCTGTCTGTCTGTCTCTCTTTCTCATATCGTTAATCCCTTTATATCCCTGGATTAGCTTAATCTCTCTCAGCTTCCCGTCAAAAGTAAAAATTCGAGTCATAACCTAAATGTTTATCCTGACTCCGTTAACTGTTTTGTAATCGAGGGAACAGAGACTCCCTTCTAGGTAATCATTTCAACAGCAACACAACGGTAACACAAGTGAAGGTAGTTATTGAGTCTTAGGTAGGTTAAGGACCGTACATATCATGGAGGATTCCTGGCGCGTTGGGAAGCTCCTGTCCACCAATTCCAGGATTATCTCGCCATTTCCTGGATTATATCGCCAATTCCAGGATTATCTCGCCAATCGCCTGGAATCCAGACCCTGCAGACTCCATTCCCAAGCCAGACAAGGTTCATTGGAGACATTTCGTGTTTATAACTACCAAATGAGCAATATATCCCTTCATTAAACAGTTTTATAAGTATTTCTTAAGGGATCAGCTTAAGCTTTAACTCCTAGAAAAGTATAGAAAGCTTGAGAAAATGGACTAGATCATAATTAAGCTCCCATGTCTTTAGGGATCAGCTTAAGCTTTAACTCCCTGAAAAAATATAAAAAAATAGACAAAATGGACTGGATTATAATTAAGCTCCCATGTCTTTAGGGATCAGCTTAAGCTTTAACTCCTAGAAAAGTATATAAAGCTTAACAAAATGGACTGGATCATAATTTAGCTGCCATGACCACCCGAGTAAGTAATGTTACGGTAGATAAACTCAATACTGTACTTGGAAACATCGATATGAGTGGACAATTATGAATGGACTCGGTCTTCCGTTACTCACGGTTCCAGGGAGAGCTAAGAGGAGCATTCATGTAGCGTGAGGTCCCTGGTGTAACGTGAGGGTCCTGATGTAATGTGAGGACCCTGATGTAACGTGAGGGCCCTGGTGTAACGTGAGGACCCAGGTGTAACGTGAGGGCCCTGATGTAACGTGACGGCCCTGGTGTAACGTTAGGACCCTGATGTAACGTGAGTGCCCTGATGTAACGTGAGGGCCTTGGTGTAACGTGAGGGCCCTGATGTAGCGTGAGGGCCTTGGTGTAACGTGAGTGCCCTGATGTAACGTGAGTGCCCTGATGTAACGTTAGGACCCTGATGTAACGTGAGTGCCCTGATGTAACGTTAGGACCCTGATGTAACGTGAGTGCCCTGATGTAACGTGAGGGCCTTGGTGTAACGTGAGTGCCCTGATGTAACGTGAGTGCCCTGATGTAACGTTAGGACCCTGATGTAGCGTGAGGACCCTGATGTAACGTGAGAGCCTTGGTGTAACGTGAGGGCCCTGGTGTAGCGTGAGGGCCCTGATGTAACGTGAGGACCCTGATGTAACGTGAGGATAAACATAAATATAGACGATAAACTAATGATACCAAGCTAAATTAATCTAATCTTAACATCATCTAACTTAATTTAGGTAAAGTTTGGTTACGTTGAGATAGCTAAAAACGGCTTCAGTGGAATCAGGTCAGCTTGATCGTATAATACACATTATGTATACTTGAATATACATGACATGAAATGAAATGACCTGACATGACATTACATACAAATTACCAAAAAGTTATCTTTATTTTACAAAGTTGTCCTCAGCTATACATCCACAGTCAGCACTACACAGCTAAACTAGGAAGCTAATCGACAGCTAACAAGAGACACTTAACACTCGACAGCATTAACGATAAGACATCAGCTTTTAACAGTGAACACGTTGTAATATGATGATATAATGTGAAAAGGAGAGAGAGAGAGAGAGAGAGAGAGAGAGAAGACATGAATAGACAGCAGAAAGATACAGAAAAAAATAGATAAAATAAGACAGATAGAAAGACACAGACAGACATATACCACATCACAGTCACCACCCACACCCCCTCCCCTCCCCCACCCCACACCCCCCCCCCACCCCACACCCTCCCCTCCCCACACCCCTCACCTCCCCACCCCACACCCTCCCCCTCCACCACCCACACCCCCTCCTCCCCACCCCACACCCCCTCCACCACCCACACCCCCTCCCCACCCCACACCCCCTCCCCCACCCACCCTACACCACAGCTCTATACACAGAGGGGCACCCACTAATCAAATCTCAGCCTCTGATTATTTTTCATATTCCCCTGAGATCAAATTTCCCCAACGCCTAATAACAACGAAGGAGGGAGGGAGAGTGGTGTTCTTGTTGTTCTTCGTGTTCTTGTTCTTCGTGTTCTTGTTCTTGGTGTTCTTCTCATCCACTAATACCATCTCAACCTGTCTATAGTTGTTTATTTCAAGGAAGAATAAAATAATTTCTCTGGACTAAAATGTTATGGAAAAGTTGACCCTGACGAGTCACAGAAATGAATAGGTCAAAGGTTGTTTAGCTAGATATTTTTTCATCGTATTTTTTTTCTAAAATTTTACGTGTTTTGATTCAATTTATATTTTTGTTATCAGTATTTTCGTAATTATTTTATTTTTTATCGTTATCTTTCTTCGTTCTTTGTTTCGATTTTTCCTTTTAATTATTTGTTTATTTTCCTCTCTCTCTCTCTCTCTCAAGTACCAAAATATTTCTATAATCTGTATATTCCTCATTTCTCTCTTTTCCTACAAATTTGTTAGGAAGTTGTTACAGTCAATTGATTTATTTAATTCTCTCACTCACTCTTTCTCTCTCTCACTCACTCTCTTTCTCTGACTCACTCTCTTTCTCTGACTCACTCTCTCTCACTCACTCTCTTTCTCTGACTCACTCTCTCTATGAATACTTGACTAAGCAGGACTCAATGTACCAGAACTTCACGAAAGTATACTATAGAAAGTTTACCAGAACATCACAACTACAGGTGAACTCAATGTACACTTTCAAGTACTCATTCGTTCGTGTAAACTAAGAACAATAAAAACCCAACCTTAGTACAGTAATTATCACCCACGAGGTGTACATTAACACACAAATTACACTTCATTGTACTTTACTATGTACTAATTGAACCTTACTAGTCTCTATTACCTCTTATAATTATTCACCGACTCAATTACCTTCACTAGATTAACTATATGACTCATTATTGCGTAGTTGGATCAGTCATAGTTACGAGTTATTGTTACGTTCAAGTCACTATTGGGTGTTGAGTCACTGTCTTTATTCAGGTTTGTTTGTTTTTGTTGGGGATGAGTAATATTTTATAGATATTTACTCATGATTCACGATCTTTTGTAGTGAGGATGAGTAATATTCACCCATCACAACACAGTATAGTGAGGAAGAGAATATCCTTTGAGACGAGAAATACTCATTATTGGATCAGCTTATCTCACTGTTGAATATTAAATAATAATAAATTAATTGTTATTTAGGAAGACAGATTATGGTAAACCAGAGGAATATACCCGTATAATGGAGGTATATCTAGCAAGTTAAACCTGAGGAATATACCCGTATGATGGAGGTATATCTAGCAAGGTAAACCAGGGGAATATATACCATTATGAAGGTAAACTTAAGGTAAACCAGTGGGACGATGACTGTACACTACAATGGACCTAAATTATAGCAAGGTAAACCTGTACGCGAGCAGCAGTATATTCCCGGAAACTACTGATGCAAAGTGTGTGTGTGTGTGTGTGTGTGTGTGTGTGTGTGTGTTACCTGCACTTTCATCTTCTTTAATACCACGATTATGGAAGTTTGAAAGGAAGTGCGTTTACAGGTTTATTTATGCATGTGTGTGTGTGTGTAATATTCCTGCATATTCACTACTGAAGAAGGGATCGGTCGTTCAGGAGATTCAGTCAATGCATTCCCAACAAGTTGTCATCCCAAAAGAATTCTAATGAATAAACATGAACAGAGGTGAGCCAGGGTACAATAATACCCCCCCCCCCACCACCTGCACCACCCACCAACACCACCCCACCACCAACACCACCCCACCACCCACCCACCACCCCACCACCCCACCACCCACCCAACACCACCACCAACACCACCCACCACCCACCAACACCACCCCACCACCCACCAACACCACCCACCAACACCACCCGACCACCCACCAACACCACCCCACCACCACCCCACCACTCCGCCACCACCCCACCACCACCTGCACCACCCACCAAGACAAGGAGGTGCTAATCAGTCCACTCTGAGAACAACAGTGGGTCGGCTTCACACTTGACTTCGATATAACACAACACCACCCAGTAGGGTGGGGATAGGTCAACAACTCCAAATATGTTGCCTGTATAACAAGTGAACTACCGTGTGTTGAGCACTGTGTCGTGTGTAGGTGTAGGTGCCCGCGAGGCAAGGCCTATACCCTTGTGGTCACGCTCGGCCATGTGGTGAGGGTTTGTTTACACAAACCCCCGTCCTCATAGTGTGCCAAGCTGGTTAGTTCTTTTGAAACTAAAATTGACTTTGATACTGTATCTAACCAGAAAAACAGACATGCTATTAAGAACAAGTGTAGTGTAATAAAAGTGTTTATAAACTGAGAATACTCCTGTTACCTTAGTCCCCCCGACACCACACTCCCTCCGCGGGAGGCCCGCTCATGGCCTCCCCTCACACCGCTAATACGCTGTACAGTAGATGCCAATCTCCTTTGTCCTCTAAGAGGGTTACGCCTCCCAACCACCGCTGACTTCCTAGGAGTGCCAAGCAGTCCTCGGCCCTCTGACGTAGGCATATAAGTCGAGCCCTGTAACTCCACCATGTCTGAGTTGACTGGAGACCCAGCTGCTCGCTTTAACTCTCCTGATGCACTGAGTGAGCCAGGCGACTGTGGTGTTGACCTTGACACCAACGGAGAAGATGGCTTTCAACTAGTTCAGTCCAGGAACAAGCGGAAGGCCGAAAAGGCAGAAAGACTTAGAGACAATCAACTACAACCACAAACCCCCATGAGAGTAAGATTATACTTCCCTGAAGGTACATCACCTGAAGACAAGTATCTCTGGCTGAACGATGCGGAAGACAAACACCCAGAGGCTGAGTTTCAGTTCAGAGTCGGTACACAAGATCATGTTCTGATTAGAAACGACCCAGCAGTCATACAGGATCTCCTCACCAATAGCATAAGGGGAATAACCATGGAACAATCATCCCAACCACCGAGCAAGAAAACCATAATAATCATAGGGCTCGACCAGTACCAGACCCCTACACTACTAGAAGCCCATCCCTACATCAGAAGGACGAAGCGACTCAGGGGCAAGAATGCAGTCATTGCAGACTGGGTTGGCTCGGAAGACCCACCCAAGACCATTCGAGTCCGTGGTGCCTATCGGACTCTGAAGGTAACACTCTATCAGCCCCCTAACCGGAGGTGTTACAACTGTCAGCACTGGGGCCATGTGGCCCGGTTATGCCCCTCGACTAAGCCGTGGTGTGGTCTCTGCTCAAGGCAACATGCAACACAGGTTTGCAGAGATACAGTTGCTCAAGGGGGTGTCATCCAACAGAAGTGTATTAACTGCAAAACAGTTGGAGTTCCTGTATGGCACCCTAACTGTTCTAGAGCTCCTACACCCCTTCAGCGCCCAGACCCGCCACCCAGGCAGGTCTCAAGAAACACTAATGCTGCTAGGGTACTCCCTACGGCCAACCCCTGGCCTGCCCTCCCCACCAAAGCTCCAGGATCATCACCAGCAGTCATCGAAAGATCAGCATGGGGCAACACAGATGTACCGACACAACAGGTAGCTGCCAACACACTCCCTGCACATCGTGAAGAGATCAGTGATTTGAAAAATGAAATTAAAGAACTCAAAGCTCAGTTTACAACTCTAACTGAAATGTTTGGGAGCCTCTGTGATACACTAAAGGAAAAAAACACCACCAACACAGTGCAGCAACTTCGAAAAAATTACAGTCAAACTGAAGACATTCAGATGTCAGTACCAGATGTGGAAACTCAAGACCCACCAGGAACTAGTGTCCACGCAGAGGAAAATAGTGATACTGGTAACAGTTCTACTGATGCCTCTGTGGACATGGTCAGTGAAGATGAACAAGCACAAACAGAAAATGGTGGTGATGTCGAGTGTAACCAAAGTGTGTTGTTGTCTGCCAATGAAATACAACAATTGTTGAGCCGTACGTGCTCCAGAAATGTTTCCAAAAGGTTAACTGGCCTACTGCCTGCCGAAGGGACAGGCAGCGCAGAAAAGAACAGTATCATACAGTGCCTTTTGCTTCTTTCCAAATACATTTCATAATGGCCAGTGTTAATACCAGACAAAATTCCAAATACATTTCATAATGGCCAGTGTTAATACCAGACAAAGATACAGAGCGGTGAAGGTGATGAGTTGGAACATCTCATCCCTTAGAAAACGATATCCTGACCTACACCACAAAGTTGTGACTGAGGACATCGATATTGTGTGTCTGCAGGAGTGTCTCACACCTAATGGTAAGCCCCCACCCAGTCTGCCCAATTATGTGTATTATGATCCTAGTTCTACTCACACATGTTTGATGTATGTTAAGAAGTCACTCCCGCATGTACCTCTTGTATCCAAAAAGACTACCAACCTTCAGTACCATGGGATCACTATCCACCTGGGCAACTCCACACTCAACGTGCTAAACGCCTATGCTCCCTCAGATCAGCTTCAATACACAGATCTCCCAGACTTTTTACACACTGAGCCCACTGTCCTAATGGGTGACCTGAATACTAGACACAAGAAATTAGGTGACTCCACCACTAACACCAATGGTAGGAGACTTATCTCACTTCTCAGTGCATATGAAGATGTTCAAATTATAGGTAATAATGAACCAACACACATCTATGGCGGGGGTCTAGACAAATGTATTGGCTTTAATCTATCATACACAACTCATAGCTCTGATGTTGTCACTGATCTTATGTCTGACCACAGCCCAATCCAAGCTAGTATACATGTAGCCAATGACACCCCCACTGGTGGTAAACTCAACAGACGTAGAATCACAGTCAAGCAAGAACATGAAAGCCAGTTCATAGACTTCATCCATGACTGGTACAAGGACTACAAGCCTGACAATTACCAAAGTTTCCATGACGATCTGATAGATAGGACTTATGTATACTTCACCAACAATGCCTCCACCAAAAAAAGGAGAAAACGTGGTCAGCATAATGGGAACAGGCAACAGCAGTGCTATAATGACCCTGAGCTGAAAAAACTCAGGGCTAGGGTCAGGAGGGTGGGTAAGGGTTACAGACAATGTAGAACACCTCAAATGTTACAATTGTATCAAGCTTCCCTTGCTGCTGTCAGGGAACGTGTAAACGAACTCAGACAAAATGCATGGGAGACATATGTCAACAGCCTGAACCAACACACATCCCTCAGCAAAGCCTGGAAAGACATAAACATAATCAGAGGTAAAAACAGAAGACACGTCTCCCATCCAAACCCTCTGCAAAAGTCGAATGAGCTAATAACAAAGTGGGCTCATGTGTCGAGCTATGACATGTTACCAGCTGGGACTCGGGGACTCCTTGATGCGAAGTCTGTAGAGAGAAGTAATCTTATTAGCTTTATGCTGGGCAAACAGCACGATGAGTGTGATGTTCCATATACTGAGTGGGAGCTTGACGCCGCCCTCGCCAGGGGTAGGTCTACTTCCCCTGGAGAGGACGGAGTCACCTACAACATCATTAGACTACTAAGGCGCGTGCCAGGCAATCCATTGTTGGTATTGTACAATATGAGTCATGCCGAGGGCCAACTACCCACATCATGGACCAGCAGTATTGTTGTACCAATACCGAAACCAGGACAGCCTGATGCCTTTCGTCCCATATCACTAACCAGCTGCCTGTGTAAAACCTTTGAGAGGATGGTTCTTGGCAGACTCTTATATAGAATCAGAGAACACATGTCTCCTAACATAAATGGCTTCACCCATGGTAAAGGTGTACATAATTGCATCACCACATTCCTAACTGTGCATGGTGATGAAAGGCACAGATACACCACATTTCTTGACCTAAAAGCTGCATTTGATATTGCCAATAGGCAACTGATATTGTACGAACTAGCCAAAATGGATATAGGAGGTAGGCTGTTACACTGGATAAGTGGTTACCTAACCAACAGAAGGGCTGCTGCACTGTTTCAGGGTTACAAAAGTGAAGTTAAAGATATGCAACTTGGTACCCCTCAAGGTGGAGTACTTAGCCCCACTTTGTTCAATGTTCTTATGAATGCATTATTAAATTTAATACCAGACAACCCCAGCAATATCTCAATCAGCTATGCTGATGATATTCTTATACATACTAAAACTCATCGTGAAATGCAAACCACCCTGAACCATGTATACGCAGCCTGTGAACACCTCGGTCTTATTATCTCCACTGACAAAACTAAGGTGTTCAACAAACAAGCTGGTAACCGCAAACGCGGCCCCGCCAAGTTCAAGATAGGTAACAACACTATTGACTATGTTTCTTCTTTTAAATATCTTGGTGTTTCCGTCCCTTGTACCCTACCTGCCATACAACAGCTAACCCGCCAATGTACTGACAGACTGAGACCTCTTAGAAGTGTAGCGGGGTACAGCCCGCACTATGGTGCTAATATTAGAATTGTTAAAACAATGTACCTAGGCTATATAAGATCTCTGATAGATTACCACGCACCAGCCCTGGTCATTCGTGACGGGAAAGGCGTTGACAAGCTCGAGAAAATGCAAAATAAAGCCCTCAGAATTATCCTAGGATGTCCCATGAGCACTAAAGTACTTAATATGAGGAAAGAACTAGGTATACCCAGTGTTAAAGATAGAATAATTGAAGTCAACCTCATGATAGCCCTGAGGCTTCTGCGTGGTGATCCTGATAACATTGTTTCCTTAAAATTGCTAGAATGTATGAACCATGGGACTACTGAGTCTAAATGGATCCAAACTACAGCTACACATATGAAGATATTTGGACTAGACCACCTGTACAAAGTTGAGACACAACAGCGCTTCCTGCCACCCTGGCGGACAGTTCCCTTCGATATCACAATACCGACGTATCCGCCTAAAAAATTAATTATACAAAGCATTTATCTCCAACACACTGCCAAATTGAGAGCCCTTGAACACATACACACTCTACAGACTGATGATAATATCACACAGACCATCTACACTGATGGATCTCTAAACACCGCCTGTGGGAGGGCTGGAAGTGCTATTGTTGTGACTCAACCTGACGGTAATATAATTGAGAAAGGAGTTAGAATTAACAACTGGGCATCCACTCTACAAACTGAATTAGTTGCCATACTCACAGCTATTAAATTCATTGAAACCACTGTTACTGACAGTCTCATCATCACTGACTCTCTATCCTCACTACTTGCCCTTGGTACCCTCGACTCAGGTTGTCACGATCTTGTCTCTGAAGCCAGACACAAATATGCGTGCCTTGTTGACCGGGGTGTCAGGGTCAAACTGTTGTGGATCCCCTCTCACATAGGCCTCATAAAACATGACAGAGTTGATGCCCTCGCCAAACTCGCGTCTAACAAAGACACCGTTGAATACAATTTGGGTCTGTCAAAAAGAACCCTTAAAACTGTAATTAGGAAAGAACTTATTGATGAGTTTGACGCAAGTAGACAAGTGCAAACAGGCACTAGTCGATCCATAGTTTACCATGATGAGATGTATCAAGTGAAACATGTATATGGAGCAAGTAACAAGATCACTAGATTACAAGATGTTGTAACCGCTAGATTAAGGTTAGGATATAAGTACCTCTGGCAGTATGTTCCTCAAGCAGATGTAAACAAAACTAAATGTAAAGTGTGTGGCCATACATATGGCCACACACTTGAACACTACGTCCTCGACTGTGTGAAGATAGAACCTTTTAGGGACAGGTCCAAGCACACTGTGTGTGAAATGGCACAACACTTCATCTCTAATGGCAAGATAGCCGACATATTAAGATTGTATCCACTTTTTTGCACTTAGTAACTATATCAATTCTCATGTACAGAACCAAATACGCAATGTGCTTGAATACCTCCCACGTAAATGTGAATAACAAAGTGTGAGGCCAGACATACTGCCTCACACGCCTGTACTCACGCATTTGTGAATAAGTTACCCTTTATGTATAGAACTAAACAAATAATGTAAATGAAATAATGTGTAACATTCAGTGCCATAATATCCTGACAACGGGGGTTAATTATTATGACCCTTTGTAAACCCTACTCCGTAATCCTTTTGCGCTACCGCTCACAGGATGAGTGTGGGGTGCACAATAAAGTAGCCGCTGCAAGCGGCAAAATCAAAATCAAATCAACCACCACCCACCATCACCACCCCACCACCACCACCCCACCACCCACCAACACCACCACCACCACCACCCCACCACCCACCAACACCCCACCACCACCACCACGTCACCAACACCACCCCACCACCCACCATCACCACCCCACCACCCACCAACACCACCCCCGCCACCCACCACACACCACCACCACCACCCCACCACCCACCAACACCACCTGCACCACCCACCAACACCACCACCCCACCACCACCACCCCACCACCCACCACCACCATCAACGCCACCATTATCATCACTCACCCACTGTAAACTTCTCCTTAACATATACTCGTCTTAATTACTCCTTCACTCTTCATCATTGTGATTATTTTATACATGGGATAAATAATGAGAATCACAGCATTATGTAAACACTCTCCGATTCACCTTAAGGAACCAGAAAGTAAGATGGGTGATGTATAAAGATAATTTGTTCTACATTATTCATGAGTTAGATAGTTTTGCACAGTTAATCGTCCTGTGTGTGTGAGAGAGAGAGAGAGACCAATAGACGCCACTCACAAGTAACAAGATCGCCGAAGTTTTCCTCAAGTTACTTTTCTGACTTGTAGAAGACCGAGGAAAAACAGCAGGCAAAGAAGAAAATAAATAAAGAAGGAGGTATGGAAGAACAAGAAGAAGAGGATGCAGAAAACACACACACACACACACGAAACAAGAAGAACAATGAAGAACAAGAACAGGAGGAGTAAGAAACAGCATGAAAAGGAAACACTAAGGTCCATTTTTTTTTCATAAATAAATCACACATCCTGAGGGTAGTGGTAGTGGTAGTTGGTGATAGAACATAAGAACATAAGAACATAAGGAGTCTGCAATAGGCCGGTTGGCCTGTGCAATGTGCATGGCAGCTCCTGTCGAGAGTTACTACCACTCTCTATCATCCATGAATCTATCTAGCCTCCTTTTGAAACTTTCCAGCGTTCCAGCACTTACTACAAAGTTGCTAAGCTTGTTCCACTCGTCCACCACCCTATTTGTGAACCAGTTTCTTCCTACCTCCCTCCTAAACCTAAACTTATCCAACTTGAATCCGTTGCTCCGAGTCCTATCCTGCTCGGATATCATAAGAACTTTATCTATAGCCCCTTTATTGATTCCTTTCACCCACTTAAATACTTCTATCATATCTCCCCGCACTCTTCGCCTTTCTAGGGAATGCAAGTTAAGTTTCTTTAACCTATCCTGATATGGAAGGTTTCTAAGTCCCGGAATCATTTTTGTCATTCTTCGCTGCACCGACTCTAGTGAATTTATATCCATTCTATAATAGGGGCACCAGAACTGAACCGCATAATCGAGGTGCGGCCTGACTAGCGCAAGATATAGTTGCAATAAGACCTCTGCACTCTTGTTACTTACACTTCTAGATATAAAACCCAATACTCTGTTTGCCTTATTTCGAACATTAACGCACTGTTTTCTAGGCCGTAGGTCCGGGCTTACAAGTACCCCTAGGTCTCTTTCACAAGTCGAATAAGGTGGTAGTGGTGGTATTAGTGGTGATAGTAGTGGTGATAGTGATGGTGGTAGTAGTAGTGGTGGTGGGTATATTGATAGTGGTAGTGGTTGTGATAGTGGTGGGTACAATATTCCATAACAGTGGTGATAGTGGAAATGGTAATAATGATGATCGTGGTGATAGTGGTGGCAAGCACATGAGAGAGTCAGTACCAGTATCTCGGAGAGCCAGTCGTCAACATCTATCATCAAGAAGCGACCATAATCGATATCTAATGCCTGCAACCTATTTACGGTAATGGGTTTTCGATGCGTAGATGGCTCAAGTTAAGCTCATTATATCCGTCACTATGCCCAGGTAAACTCTTGGGGTTAAATTATGCCTTCCGTAATACTTGGTTACCTGAGGAAGACCAACCCCCCTCCCCCCTCCTCTACCTCTCTTTCCGCTAACACCCCACCCCTCCTTCACCACCCCCTCCTTTACCCCCACCTGTCCTTCATCCCACACCCTAATTCCAGTCCTCTGTTCCTACTATCCATCCTCCTCCTCCTCCTCACCCCATCTCTCCCTACCTCTACTCACCTTCTGCTTTAGAGAGGAACGTTAATGTGCGTCAGGTGTCGAAGGTAGAGTAAAGGTCAAGGTGAGAGGCGGTTCTTCATCTGGGTTATATACTTTGATGACTCTCATAAGAGATTTGTTCCAGCCTTAAAAGAGGAAGATTATTATGAGGGAAGTTTATGCTGACACCAACGTCACGGCAGGTAAGGAGAAGGTAAATGACTCTCTGGTGTAGTGGTTATGAGGGTGTTGTTAGGGAAGGAAAACGCCAGGCGGAGATTGACTGCCTTTGCTGGCGCTGATTTTATGATACGAGTTAATGACACGTGAGAGAGAGAGAGAGAGAGAGAGAGAGAGAGAGAGATTCTTCCTCCCTGACGTCAACATACACATACACAGGTAGGCCTACACACACACACACACACACACACACACACACACACACACACACACACACACACACACACACAGACACACACACACACACACACACACACCCCCCACACACACACCCACCCCACACACACCTCCACCCCCACACACACACACACCCCCACCGAAGGGTCAAGACGTACCTGGCGCTCCTCTCGGAGCAGCCAAGTCAACTGTTAAGTTGGCCCATACCAACTCCCTCCCCTGAACCCTCCTTCCCACCGGAATATCAACAAGTTCTCGCCAGAAGTTACTATTTCATTTAGGAAAGGAATGGAACCAGTGTTAAACAGAGGTGAACAGTGGTGAACAGTGCTTAAGTCAGTGAGAACAACTCAACGGTAACAGTCGCACCCAAGTTAACCTTCACACAGTGAGGTCCCAGGTACCCAGTGATAACGGCCCGTGAGACCCAACAACCAGCGATGTGTTAATCCGTCTACGATAGGAAGGCCTGGGACCACACCTCACTCATATAACACCGTCTGTGAGGGAATTACTACACCACGTGAGGCCCCGCATAACACCATCTATGAGGGAATTACTACACCACGTGAGGCCCCTCATAACACCATCTGTGAGGGAACTACTACACCACGTGAGGTCCCTCATAACACCATATGTGAAGGAGTTACTACACCACGTGAGGCCCCGCATAACACCATCTGTGAGGGAATTACTACACCACGTGAGGCCCCTCATAAAACCATCTGTGAGGGAATTACTAAACCACGTGAGGCCCCTCATAACACCATCTGTTGAGGGAATTACTACACCACGTCAGGTCCCTCATAACACCATCTGTGAGGGAATTACTACACCACGTGAGGCCCCGCATAACACCATCTGTGAGG
>NW_024739675.1:0-14678 GCF_018991925.1 Homarus americanus | reverse complement strand
CATGAGGGGCCTTTATTATACTCGACCACGGGGCTTTGATATTCTCGATCAAGGGACTTTGTTATTCTCGATGAGGGGATTTGTTATACTCGACCAGCGAACTTTGTTGGGCTCGATCAGGGGGCTTTGTTATCCTCGATCAGGGGACTTTGTTATACTCGACCAGGGACATTGTTTTACTCGATCAGGGGACTTTGTTATACTCGATCAGGGGTCATTGTTATACTCGATCAGGGGACTTTGTTATACTCGATCAGGGGACATTGTTATACTCGATCAGGGGACTTTGTTATACTCCATCAGCTGTCTTTGTTATACTCCATCAGGGGCCTTTGTCATACTCGATGAGGGGGCTTTGTTATACTCGATCATGGGACATTACTATCTCGACTAGGGGACTTTGTTATATATGATCAGGGGATATGTTATACTCGATCAGGGGATGTGTTATACTCGATCAGGGGACTTTGTTATACTCGATCAGGAGACTTTGTTACACTCAACCGGGGGCCTTTGTTATACTCGATCAGGGGACTTTGTTGTACTCGATCAGGGGACTTTTTTATTCTCGATGAGGGGGCTTTGTTATACTCGATCAGGCGGCTTTGTTATGCTCGATCAGGGGAATTTGTTATACTCGACCAGGGGACTTTGTTATACTCGATCATTGGACATTTTTACTCCATCAGGAGACTTTGTTATACTCGACCAGGGGACTTTGGTATTCTCGATCAGGGGACTTTGTTATACTCGATCAGGGGGCTTTGGTATCCTCGATCAGGGGACTTTGTTATACTTGACCAGGGGACTTTGTTTTACTCGATCAGGGGACTTTGTTATACTCGATGAGGGGACTTTGTTATACTCCTTCAGGGGACTTTGTTATACTCGATGATTGGGCTTTGTTATACTCGATCAGGGGATGTGGTATACTCGATCAGGGGAAAATGTTATACTCAATCAAGAGACATTATTATACTCAAATGGGACCCTTTGTTATACTCGATCAGGAGACTTTGTTGTACTCGATCAGGGGACTTTGTTATACTCGACCAGGGGACTTTGTTATACTCGATATGGGACATTGTTATACACGATGAGGGGGCTTTGATATACTCGATCAGGGGACTTTGTTATACTCGATCAGGGGACTTTGTTATACTCGATCAGGGGGCTTTGATATACTCGATCAGAGGACTTTGTTATACACGATGAGGGGACTTTGTTATACTCGACCAGGGGACTTTTTTATACTCGATGTGGGGACTTTGTTATTCTCGATCAGGGGGCTTTGTTATACTCGATGAGGGGACTTTGTTATACTCGTTGTTTGGTCTTTGTTATACTCGATTAGGGGACTTTGTTATACTCGATGAGGGGACTTTGCTTTTCTCGAGCAAGGGACTTTGTTATACTCGATCATGGGCTTTTGTTATAATCGAACCAGGGGACTTTGTTATACTTGATCATGAAACTTTGTTATACTCCATGAGGGGCCTTTATTATACTGTACTCGACCAGGGGGCTTTGATACTCTCGATCAGGGGACTTTGTTACGCTCGGTCAGGGGACTTTAATATACTCGACAATGGGACTTTGTAATACTCGATTAGGGAACTTTATTATACTCGACCAGGGAAATTTGTTATACTCGATCATTGGACTTTGTTTTACTTGATCAGGAGACTTTGTTATACTCGAATAGGGGCCTTTGTTATACTCAATCAGGGGCCTTTATTACACTATATCAAAGGCTTTTGTTATACTCGAACCAGGGGAATTTGTTATACTCGATCAGGGGACTTTGTTATGCTCGATGATGACCTTTGTTATACTCGATCAGGGGAATTTGTTATATTCGACCAGGGGACGTTTGTTATACTCGACCAGGGGACTTTGTTATACTCGATCAGGGGAATTTAATATACTCGACCAGGGGACTTTGTTATACTCGATCATTGGAGTTTGTTTGACTCGATCAGGAGACTTTGTTATACTCGACCAGGGGGCTTTGATATACTCGATTAGGGGACTTTGTTATACTCGATCAAGAACTTTGTTATACTCGATCAGGAGACTTTGTTATACTCGACCAGTGGAATTTGTTATACTCGACCAGTGGACTTTGTTATACTCGATCAGGAACTTTGTTTTACTCGATTAGGGGACTTTGTTATACTCGACCAGGAACTTTGTTATACTCGATCAGGGGACTTTGTTATGCTCGATCACGGGATATTGTTATACTCGATCAGGAGACTTTGTTATACTCCATCAGCTGTCTTTGTTATACTCCATCACGGACCTTTGTCATACTCGATGAGGGGGCTTTGTTATACTCGATCATGGGTCATTACTATCTCGACCAGGGGACTTTCATATATACGATCAGCGGATATGTTATACTCGATCAGGGGATGTGTTATACTCGATCAGGGGACTTTGTTATACTCGATCAGGGGACTTTGTTGTACTCGGTCAGGGGACTTTTTTATACTCGATCTGGGGGCTTTGTTATACTCGATCAGGGGACTTTGTTATACTCCATTAGCTGTCTTTGTTATACTCCATCCGGGGGCTTTGTCATACTCGATGAGGGGGCTTTGTTATACTCGATGAGGGGCCTTTGTTATACTCGATCAGTGGACTTTTTTATACTCGATGAGGGGGTTTTGTTATACTCGACCAGGGGACTTTGTTATACTCCATTAGCTGTCTTTGTTATACTCCATCCGGGGGCTTTGTCATACTCGATGAGGGGGCTTTGTTTTACTCGATTATGGGACATTACTATCTCGACCAGGGGACTTTGTTATATACGATCAGGGGATATGTTATACTCGATCAGCGGATGTGTTATACTCGTTCAGGGGTCTTTGTTATACTCGATCAGGAGGCTTTGGTATACTCCATCAGCTGTCTTTGTGATACTCCATGAGGGGCCTTTGTCATACTCGATGAGGGGGCTTTATTATACTCGATCATGGGACATTATTATCTCGACCGGGGGACTTTGTTATATACAATCAGATGATATGTTATACTCGATCAGGGGATGTGTTATACTCGATCAGGGGACTGTTTGTACTCGATGAGGGGACTTTTTTTATATTCGATGAGGGGGCCTTGTTATACTCGATCAGGCGGCTTTGTTATGCTCGATAAGGGACTTTGTTATACTCGATCAGGGGCCTTTGTTATACTCGATCAGGGGACTTTGTAATACTCGACGAGGGGACTTTGTCATACTCGACCAGGGGACTTTGTTATACTCGATCAGGGATCTTGTTATACACGATGAAGGGGCTTTCATATACTCGATCAGGGGACTTTGTTTTACTCGATCATGGGACTTTGTTATACTCGATCAGGGGACTTTGTTATACTCGATCAGGGGACTTTGTAATACTCGACCAAGGGAATTTGTTATAGTCAACCACGAGACTTTGTTATACTCGATTAGGGGACTTTGTTATGCTCGATGAGGGGGCTTTGATATACCCGATCAGGGGACTTTGTTATACTCGTCCAGGGGACTTTTTTATACTCGATGTGGGGACTTGGTTATTCTCTATCAGGGGGCTTTGTTATACTCGATCAGGGGACTTTGTTATACACGATGATTGGGCTTTGTTATACTCGATGAGGAGACTTTGTTATACTCGATAAGGGGACTTTGCTTTTCTCGACCAAGGAAATTTGTTATACTCCATCAAGGGCTTTTGTTATAACGAACCAGGGGACTTTGTTATACTCGATCATGAGACTTTGTTATACTCGACCAGGGACTTTGTTGTTATACTCCGTGAGGGGACTTTATACTCGACCAGTGGAATTTGTTAACTCGACCAGGGGACTTTGTTATACTCGATCAGGAACTTTGTTATACTCGATTAGGGGACTTTGTTATACTCGATCAGGAACTTTGTTATACTCGATCAGGGGACTTTGTTATACTCGATCATTGGACTTTGTTTTACTCGATCAGGAGACTTTGTTATACTTGACCAGCGGACTTTGTTGTACTCGATCAGGGGACTTTGTTATGCTCGATCACGGGATATTGTTATACTCGATCAGGAGACTTTGTTATACTCGAATAGGAGTCTTTTTTATACTCGACAAGGGAACTTTGTTATGCTCGATCTGGGGACTTTGTTATACTCGATCAGGGACTTTGTAATATCCGATCAGGGAGCTTTCTTATACTCGAAGAGGGGCCTTTGTTATACTCGACCAGGGGACTTTGTTATACTCCATCAGCTGTCTTTGTTATACTCCATCACGGGCCTTTGTCATACTCGATGAGGGGGCTTTGTTATACTCGATCATGGGACATTACTATCTCGACCAGGGGACTTTCTTATATACGATCAGGGGATATGTTATACTCGATCAGGGGATGTGTTATACTCGATCAGGGGACTTTGTTATACTCGATCAGGGGACTTTGTTCTACTCGATCAGGAGACTTTTTTATACTCGATCAGGGGGCTTTGTTATACTCGATCAGGGGACTTTGTTATACTCCATCAGCTGTCTTTGTGATACTCCATGAGGGGCCTTTGTCGTAGTCGATGAGGGGGCTTTGTTATACTCGATCATGGGACATTACTATCTCGACCGGGGGACTTTGTTATATACGATCAGATGATATGTTATACTCGATCAGGGGATGTGTTATACTCGATCAGGGGACTTTTTGTACTCGATGAGGGGACTTTTTTTATATTCGATGAGGGGGCCTTGTTATACTCGATCAGGCGGCTTTGTTATGCTCGATAAAGGGACTTTGTTATACTCGATTAGGGGCCTTTGTTATACTCGATCAGGGGACTTTGTAATACTCGACCAAGGGACTTTGTTATACTCGACCAGGGACTTTGTTATACTCGATCAGGGGATCTTGTTATACACGATGAAGGGGCTTTGACTTTGTTATACTCGATCAGGGGACTTTGTTATACTCGATCAGGGGACTTTGTTATACTCGATCAGGGGACTTTGTTATACTCGATCAGGGGACTTTGTAATACTCGACCAGGGGACTTTGTTATAGTCAACCACGGGACTTTGTTATACTCGATTAGGGGACTTTGTTATACTCGATGAGGGGGCTTTGATATACTCTATCAGGGGACTTTATTATACTCGACCAGGGGACTTTTTTATACTCGATGTGGGGACTTTGTTATTCTCGATCAGGGGGCTTTGTTATACTCGATCAGGGGACTTTGTTATACACGATGATTGGGCTTTGTTATACTCGATTAGGGGACTTTCTTATACTCTAACGGGGGCCTTTGTTATACTCGATCGGGAGACTGTTGTACTCGATCAGGGGACTTTGTTATACTCGACCAGGGGACTTTGTTATACTTGATCAGGGGACTTTGTTATACTCGATCAGGGCCTTTGTTATACTCGATCAGGAGACTTTGTTATACTCGACCAGGGGACTTTGTTATACTCGATCAGGGGAATTTGTAATACTTGACGAGGGGACTTTGTTATACTCGATAAGGGGACTTTGTTATACTCGACCAGGGGACTTTGTTATACTCGATCAGGGGCCTTTGTCATACTCGATCGGGGGACTTTGTTATACACGATCAGAGGACTTTGTTATACTCGATCGGGGGACTTTGTTTTACTCGATCAGGGGCTTTGCTATACTCGATCAAGGGACTTTGTTAAACTCGATTAATGGCCTTTATTATACTCGATCAAGGGCCTTTGTTATACTCCATTAGGGGACTTTGTTATACTCGATCAGAGGACTTTGTTATACTCGATCAGGGGACTTTGTTATACTCGACCAGGGGACTTTGTTATACTCGATCAGGAGGTTTTGTTATACTCGATCAGGGGACATTACTATACTCGACCAGGGAACTTTGTTATACACGATCAGGGGATATGTTATACTCGATCAGGGGATGTGTTATACTCGATCACTGGGCTTTGTTATACTCAAACGGAGGCCTTTGTTTTTCTCGATCAGGGGCCTTTGTTATCCTCGATCAATGGACTTTGTTATACTCGATCAGTGGACTTTGTTATACTCGATCAGGGGGCTTTGTTTTCCTTGATCAGGGGACTTGGTTATACTCCATCAGTGTCTTTGTTATACTCCATCAGGGGCCTTTGTTATACTCGACCAGGGGACTTTGTTATACTCGATCAGATCAGGGACTTTGTTATACTTTCAGGGGATATACTCGATCAGGGGCCTTTGTTATGCTCGACCAGAGGACTTTGTTATACTCGATCAGGGGACTTTGTTATACTCGATCAGGGGGCTTTGATATACTCGACCAGGGGACTTTGTTATACTCGATTATTGGACTATGTTATTCTCGATGATTTGGCTTTGTTTTACTCGATCTAGGGCCTTTGTCATAATCGATCAGGGGACTTTGTTAGACTCGATGAGGGGCCTTTGTTATACTCGATGAGGGGACTTTGTTATATTCGATCAGGGGGCTTTCTTATATTCAACCGGGGGACTTTGTTATACTCGAACAGGGGGCTTTGTTATATTCGATTATGTGACTTTGTTATACTCGATGAGGGACATTTGTTATTCTCGATCAAGGGCCTTTGCTAAACTCAATTAGGGGACTTTGTTAGTCTCGATTAGGGGCCTTTGTTATTCTCGATCAGGGGATTTTGTTATACCTGATCAGGGGGCTTTGTTATACTCGACGAGGGGCCTTTGTTATGCTCGATCAGACGCTTTTGTTATACTATATGAGGGGCTTTTGTTATACTCGAACCAGGGGAATTTGTTATACTCGATCATGAGACTTTGTTATACTCGATCAGGGCCTTTATTATATTCGACCAGGGGGTTTGATATACTCGATCAGGGGATTTTGTTATACTCGGTATGGGGGCTTTATTATACTCAATCAGGGGACTTTGTTATACTCGATCAGGGGGCTTTGTTATACCCGACCAGGGTGCTTTGTTATACTCGATCAGGGGACTTTGTTATACTCGATCAGGGGGCTGTGTTTTCCTCGATCAGGGGACTTTGTTATACTCCATCATGGTCTTTGTTATACTCCATCAGGGGGCTTTGTTATACTCGACCAGGGGACTTTGTTATACGCAATCAGAGGACTTTGTTATGCTTGATCAGGGGACTTTGTAATATTCGATCAGGGGGGTTTGTTATTCTAGACCAGAGGCCTTTGTTATGCTCGATAAGGGGATTTTGTTTTACTCGATCAGTGGCCTTTGTTATACTCGATTAGGGGACATTACTATACTCGACCAGGGAACTTTGTTATACACGAACAGGGGATATGCTATACTCGTTCGGGGGATCTTGTTATACACGATGAAGGGGCTTTGATATACTCGATCAGGGGACTTTGTTATACTCGATCAGGGGACTTTGTTATACTCGATCAGGGGACTTTGTTATACTCGATCAGGGGACTTTGTAATACTCGACCAGGGGACTTTGTTATAGTCAACCACGGGACTTTGTTATACTCGATTAGGGGACTTTGTTATACTCGATGAGGGGGCTTTGATATACTCTATCAGGGGACTTTATTATACTCGACCAGGGGACTTTTTTATACTCGATGTGGGGACTTTGTTATTCTCGATCAAGGGGCTTTGTTATACTCGATCAGGGGACTTTGTTATACACGATGATTGGGCTTTGTTATACTCGATTAGGGGACTTTGTTATACTCGATCAGGGGAATTTGTAATACTTGACGAGGGGACATTGTTATACTTGATAAGGGGACTTTGTTATACTCGACCAGGGGACTTTGTTTACTCGATCAGAGGACTTTGTTATACTCGATCGGGGGACTTTGTTTTACTCGATCAGGGGCTTTCCTATACTCGATCAAGAGACTTTGTTAAACTCGATTAATGGCCTTTATTATACTCGATCAAGGGCCTTTGTTATACTCCATTAGGGGACTTTGTTATACTCGATCAGAGGACTTTGTTATACTCGATCAGTGGACTTTGTTATACTCGACCAGGGGACTTTGTTATACTCGATCAGGAGGTTTTGTTATACTCGATCAGGGGACATTACTGTACTCGACCAGGGAACTTTGTTATACACGATCAGGGGATATGTTATACTCGATCAGGGGATGTCTTATACTCGATCACTGGGCTTTGTTATACTCAAACGGAGGCCTTTGTTTTTCTCGATCAGGGGCCTTTGTTATCCTCGATCAATGGACTTTGTTATACTCGATCAGTGGACTTTGTTATACTCGATCAGGGGGCTTTGTTTTCCTTGATCAGGGGACTTGGTTATACTCCATCAGTGTCTTTGTTATACTCCATCAGGGGCCTTTGTTATACTCGACCAGGGGACTTTGTTATACTCGATCAGAGGACTTTGTTATACTTGATCAGGGGACTTTGATATACTCGATCAGGGGCCTTTGTTATGCTCGACCAGAGGACTTTGTTATACTCGATCAGGGGACTTTGTTATACTCGATCAGGGTGCTTTGATATACTCGACCAGGGGACTTTGTTATACTCGATTAGTGGACTTTGTTATTCTCGATGATTTGGCTTTGTTTTACTCGATCTAGGGCCTTTGTCATAATCGATCAGGGGACTTTGTTAGACTCGATGAGGGGCCTTTGTTATACTCGATGAGGGGACTTTGTTATATTCGATCAGGGGGCTTTCTTATATTCAACCAGGGGACTTTGTTATACTCGATCAGGGGGCTTTGTTATATTCGATTAGGTGACTTTGTTATACTCGATGAGGGACATTTGTTATTCTCGATCAAGAGCCTTTGCTAAACTCAATTAGGGGACTTTGTTAGACTCGATTAGGGGCCTTTGTTATTCTCGATCAGGGGATTTTGTTATACCTGATCAGGGGGCTTTGTTATACTCGACGAGGGGCCTTTGTTATGCTCGATCAGAAGCTTTTGTTATACTATATGAGGGGCTTTTGTTATACTCGAACCAGGGGAATTTGTTATACTCGATCATGAGACTTTGTTATACTCGATCAGGGCCTTTATTATACTCGACCAGGGGGGTTTGATATACTCGATCAGGGGATTTTGTTATACTCGGTATGGGGGCTTTATTATACTCAATCAGGGGACTTTGTTATACTCGATCAGGGGGCTTTGTTATACCCGACCAGGGTGCTTTGTTATACTCGATCAGGGGACTTTGTTATACTCGATCAGGGGGCTGTGTTTTCCTCGATCAGGGGACTTTGTTATACTCCATCATGGTCTTTGTTATACTCCATCAGGGGCTTTTGTTATACTCGACCAGGGGACTTTGTTATACTCGATCAGGGGACTTTGTTATACTTGATCACTGGACTTTGTAATATTCGATCAGGGGGGCTTTGTTTTACTCGACCAGGGGCCTTTGTTATGCTCGATAAGGGGACTTTGTTATACTCGATCAGGGGTCATTGTTATTCTCGATCAGGGGACTTTGTTTTACTCGACCAGGGTACTTTGTTATACTCGATCAGGAGACTTTGTTATACTCGATTGGGGACTTTGTTATACTCTATCAGGGGGCTTTGATATACTCGATCAGGGGACTTTGTTATACTCGATGATTGGGCTTTGTTATACTCGATCAGGAGACTTTGTTATACTCGACTAGGGTCCTTTGTTATGCTCGACCAGTGGTCTTTGTTATACTCGATCAGAGGGCTTTGTTATATTCGATTAGGGGACTTTATTTTACTCGACCAGGGGCCTTTGTTATGGTCAACCAGGGGACTTTGTTATGCTCAATCAGGGGACTTTGTTGTACTTGATCAGGGGGCTTTGTTGTCCTCGACCAGGGGACTTTGTTATACTCGATCAGGGGACTTTGTAATGCTCGATGATTGGGCTTTCTTATACTCGATCAAGGGCCTTTGTCATAATCGATCAGGGGACTTTGTTAGACTCGAAGAGGGGCCTTTGTTGTACTCGATAAGAGGCCTTTTTTATACTCGATCATGAGCCATTGTTATATTCAACCAGGGGGACTTTGTTATACTCGACCAGGGGAATTTGTTATACTCGATCAGGGGATCTTGGTATACACGATGAAGGGGATTTGGTATACTCGATCAGGGGACTTTGTTATACTCGATCAGGGCCTTTGTTATACTCGATCAAGGGAATTTGTTATACTCGACCAGAGGACTTTGTTATACTAGATCAGGGGCCTTTGTTATACCCGATGAGGAGACTTTGTTGTACTCGATCAGGGGACTTTGTTATACTCGACCAGGGAACTTTGTTATACTCGATTTGGGGACCTTGTTATACACGACGAGGGGGCTTTGATATACTCGATCAGGTGACTTTGTTATACTCGATCAGGGGACTTTGTTATACTCGATGAGGGGGCTTTGATATACTCGATCAGGGGACTTTGTTATACCCGATGAGGGGACTTTGTTATACTCGACCAGGGAGGGACTTTTTTATACTCGATGTGGGGGACTTTGTTATTCTCGATCAGGGGCTTTGTTATACTCGATCAGGGACTTTGTTATACTCGACTAGGGGACTTTGTTTTACTCGATCAGAGACTTTTTATATTCGATCAGGGACTTAGTTATACTCGATCAGGGCTCTTTATTATATGATTGGCGGCCTTTGTTATACTCGATCAGGGGACTTTGTTATACTCGACCAGTGGACTTTGTTATACTCGATCAGGGGCTTTGTTTTACTCGATCAGGGGACATTACTATACTCGACCAGGGAACTTTGTAATACACGATCAAGGGATATGTTATACTCGATCAGGGGATGTGTTATACTCGATCAGGGGACTTTTTTATACTCGATCAGGAGGCTTTGTTATACTCAACCGGTGGCCTTTGTTATACTCGATTAGGTGACTTTGTTATACTCGACCATGGGACTTTGTTATACTCTTTCAGGGGACTTTGTTATACTCGATCAGATCCGCTTGTTTACTCGATCAGGGGCCTTTGTTATACCATACCAGGGGATTTTGTTATACTCGAACAAGGGGAATTTCTTATACTCGATCATGAGACTTAGTTATACTCGAACAGGGCCTTTATTGTACTCGAACAGGGGACTTTGTTTTATTCGATCAGGGAAATTTATTATACTCGAACAGGGGACTTTGTTATACTCAATCAAGGGCTTTTGTTATACTCAACCAGGGCACTTTGTTATATTCGATCAGGGGGCTTTCTTATATTCGATGAGGGGACTTTGTTATACTCGATGAGGGACTTTGTTATACTCGATCAGGGGCCTTTGTTATACTATATCAGGGGCTTTTGTTACACTCGAACCAGGGGAATTTGTTATACTCGATCAGGGGACTTTGTTATACTCGATCAGGGCCTTTGTTATACTCGATCAAGGGAATTTATTATACTCGACCAGGGGACTTTGTTATACTCGATCAGGGGGCTTTGTTATACTCGATCAGGGGACTTTGTTATACTCCATTAGCTGTCTTTGTTATACTCCATCCGGGGGCTTTGTCATACTCGATGAGGGGGCTTTGTTTTACTCGATGAGGGGCCGTTGTTATACTCGATCAGTGGACTTTATTATACTCGATGAGGGGGTTTTGTTATACTCGACCAGGGGACTTTGTTATACTCCATTAGCTGTCTTTGTTATACTCCATCTGGGGGCTTTGTCATACTCGATGAGGGGGCTTTGTTATACTCGATTATGGGACATTACTATCTCGACCAGGGGACTTTGTTACATACAATCAGGGGATATGTTATACTCGAACCAGCGGATGTGTTATACTCGTTCAGGGGACTTTGTTATACTCGATCAGGGGACTTTTTGTACTCGATGAGGGGACTTTTTTTATACTCGATGAGGGGGCCTTGTTATACTCGATCAGGCGGCTTTGTTATGCTCGATAAAGGGACTTTGTTATACTCGATTAGGGGCCTTTGTTATACTCGATCAGGGGACTTTGTAATACTCGACCAGGGGACTTTGTTATACTCGACCAGGGGACTTTGATATACTCGATCAGGGGATCTTCTTATACACGATGAAGGGGCTTTGATATACTCGATCAGGGGACTTTGTTATACTCGATACGGGGACTTTGTTATACTCGATCAGGGGACTTTGTTATACTCGATCAGGGGACTTTGTAATACTCGAACAGGGGACTTTGTTATAGTCAACCACGGGACTTTGTTATACTCGATTAGGGGACTTTGTTATACTCGATGAGGGGGCTTTGATATACTCTATCAGGGGACTTTATTATACGCAACCAGGGGACTTTTTTATACTCGATGTGGGGACTTTGTTATTCTCGATCAGGGGGCTTTGTTATACTCGATCAGGGGACTTTGTTATACACGATGATTGGGCTTTGTTATACTCGATTAGGGGACTTTGTTATACTCGATAAGGGGACTTTGCTTTTCTCGACTAAGGAAATTTGTTATACTCCATCAAGGGCTTTTGTTATACTCGAACCAGGGGACTTTGTTATACTCGATCATGAGACTTTGTTATACTGCATGAGGGGCCTTTATTATACTCGACCAGGGGGCTTTGATATTCTCGATCAGGGGACTTTGTTATCCTCGGTGAGGGGAGTTTATTATACTCGACCATGGGACTTTGTTATACTCGATCAGGGAAGTTTTTTATACTCGACAAGGGGAATTTGTTATACTCGATCATTGGACTTTGTTTTACTCGATCAGGAGACTTTGTTATACTCGAATAGGGGCCTTTGTTATACTCGATCAGGGTCCTTTGTTATACTATATCAGGGGCTTTTGTTATACTCGAACCAGGGGAATTTGTTATACTCGATCAGGGGATTTTGTAATACTCGATCAGCGCCTTTGTTATACTCGATCAAGGGAATTTGTTATACTCGACTAGGGGACTTTGTTATACTAGATCAGGGGACTTTGTTATATTCGATGAGTGGACTTAGTTATACCTCATGAAAGGGCATTTGTTATACTCGATCAAGCGTCTTTTCTATACTCGATCAAGGGATTTTGTTAAACTAGATTAGGGGACTTTGTTATACTCGATCAGGGGGCTTTGTTATACTCGACGAGGGGTCTTTGTTATGCTCAATAAGAGGACTTGGGTTATACTCTATCGGGGGAATTTGTTTTACTCGATTAGGGGGCTTTGTTATACTCGATCAGGGGACTTTGTTATACTCGATTAGGGGACTTTGTTGTACTCGGTCAGGGGACTTTGATATACTCGATCAGGGGGCTTTGTTATACTCAACCAGGGGCTTTTGTTTTGCTAGATCAGGGTACTTTTTTATACTCGATCAGGGGAGTTTGTTATACTCGATCAGAGGACTTTGTTACACTCGATCAGGGGACTTTGTTATACTCGACCAGGGGACTTTGTTATACTCGATCAGGGGGCTTTGTTATACTCGATGAGGGGACATTACTATACTCGACCAGGGAACTTTGTTATACACGATCAGGGGATATGTTATACTCGATCAAGGGACTTTGTTATACTCAACCGGGGGTCTTTGTTATACTCGATCAGGGAAATTTGTTATACACGATCAAGGGACTTTGTTATACTCAACCAGGGGACTTTGTTATACTCGACCAGGGGTCTTTGCTATGATCGATCAGGGGTCTTTGTTATACTCGATCAGGGGCCTTTGTTTTACTCGATCAGGGGACTTCGTTATACTCGATCAGGGGGCTTTGTTTTGTTCGATTAGGGGACTTTGTTATACTCCATCAGGGTCTTTGTTATACTCCTTTAGGGGCCTTTGTTATACTCCATGAGGGTCTTTGTTATACTCCATTAGGGGCCTTTGTTATACTCAAACAGGGGACTTTGTTTTACTCGATCAGGGGACTTTGTTATACTTGATCAGGAGTCTTTGTATTATTCGATCACGGGGGCTTTGTTATGCTCGACCAGGGGCCTTTGTTATGCTCGATATGGGAACTTTGTTATATTCGATCAGAGGACTCTGTTATTCTCGATCAGGGGCCATGGTTCTACTCGACAAGGGGATTTTGTTATACTCGACCAGGGGACTTTGTTATACTCGATCAGGGGACTTTGATATACACGATCAGTGGGCTTTGATATACTCGACGAGGGACCTTTGTTATGCTCCATCAGGGGACTTTGTTATACTCGATCAGGGGCCTTTGTTATACTATATCAGGGGCTTTTGTTATACCCGAACCAGGAGAATTTATTATACTCGAACATGAGACCTTGTTATAATCGATCAGGGCCATTTTTAATCACGACCAGGGGGGTTTGATATACACGATCAGTGGGCTTTGATATACTCGACGAGGGACCTTTGTTATGCTCCATCAGGGGACTTTGTTATACTCGATCAGGGGCCTTTGTTATACCATATCAGGGGCTTTTGTTATACCCGAACCAGGAGAATTTGTTATACTCGAACATGAGACCTTATTATAATCGATCAGGGCAGTTTTTAAACTCGACCAGGGGGGTTTGATATATGTGATCAGGGGACTTTGTTATACTCGATTATGGGGCTTTGTTATACTCATAGATGTAGAGGTAGTTAAGACCGAGTCCTGGTGGCGTGCCCACAGGCTTCCGCGTCCTACTGTATTATCTCCCGTACGAGAATAGAACCTACTTTTAAAGACAACAAGTGTTTGTATATACC
>NW_024739674.1:0-7963 GCF_018991925.1 Homarus americanus | reverse complement strand
AGTGTCTGTGATGTACCTGAGAGTCAAGGTGTACCTGAGAGTGTCGGAGATGTACCTGGGAGGCTGGGAGGTGTACCTGGGAGTGTCGGAGGTGTACCTGGGAGTGTAAGAAGTGGCACCTGGGAGGTCGGAGGTGTACCTGGGAGGTCGGAGGTGTACCTGGGAGGTCAGAGGTGTACCTGGGAGCCAGAGGTGCACCTGGGAGGTCAGAGGTACCTGGAAGCAGGTCAGAGGTACCTGGGAGTCAGAGGTGCCTGGGAGTGCCAGAGGTGTACCTGGGAGGTCGGAGGTACCTGGAGTAAGAAGGTGCACCTGGAGGTCGGAGGTACCTGGGAGTGTCGGAGGTGTACCTGGCAGTCAGAGGTACCTGGATGTCTGGGGTGTACCTGGGGAGAGGCACCTGGGAGGTCAGGGTGTACCAGGAGCACAGTGAGCACCTGGGAGTGTCAGAGGTGTACCTGGGAGTGTCAGAGGTGTACCTGGGAGGTCAAAGGTGCACTTGGGAGTGTCAGAGGTGCACCTGAGTGCCTGAGGTGTACCTGGGAGTGTCTGAGGTGTACCTGGCAGTGTCTGAGGTGTACCTGGCAGTGTCTGGAGGTGTGGCCTGGCCATGGTACCTGGGAGTGTCAGGTGTGACCTGGGAGGTTAGAGGGTGTACCAGGAGACAGATGAGTACCTAGAAGTGTCAGAGGTGTACCAGGAGTGTGAGAAGTACCTGGGAGGTATGGGGTGCACCTGGGAGTTTTAAAGGGCAACGGGAGTGGGTGTAAGGCTCAGGAGGCAGGAGCCCTGGGAGGTCAGAGGTGTACCTGGGAGTGTCAGAGCTGTACCTGGGAGTGTCAGAGGTGTATCTGGGAGTGTCGGTCGTGCACTGGGAGGTCGGAGGTGTACCATGGAATGTCAGTGGAGTACCTGGCAGTGGCCAGAGGTACGGGAGGCTCAGAGGTATACCTGGGAGGCCAGAGGTGTACCTGGAGTGTCAGAGGTACCTGGGAGTGTCAGAGGTATACCTGGGAGGTCAGAGGTGTACCTGGGAGTGTCGAGAGGTGTACCTGGGAGTGCCGAGAGGCACTGAGTGTCAGAGGTGTACCTGGGAGTGTCAGGAGGTGTACCTGGGAGTGTCGGAGGCACTGGGAGTGTGAGAAGTGTACCGGGAGCGAGTGTTCCTGGGAGTGTCTGAGGTGTACCTGGCAGTGTCTGTGTACCTGGCAGTGTCTGAGGTACCTGGCAGTGTGTACCTGGGAGTGTCAGCGGTACCTGGGAAAGGAGTGTATGAGGGAGTGACAGATGAGTACCCAAGTGTGAGGTGTGTACCTAGGAGTGTGAGAAGTACCTGGGAGGTTCGGGTGTACCTGGGAGCCAGGGGTACCTGGGAGTGGCAGGTACCAGGGAGTGTCAGAGGTGTATCTGGGAGGTCGGACGTGTACCTGGGAGGTCAGAGTACCAGGGAATTTCAGGAGTACCTGGCAGTGTCAGAGGTGTACCTGGGAGTGTCAGTGATCCTGGGGGTGCCAGAGGTGTGCCTGGAATGTCAGGGTGTACCTGGGAGTGTCAGGGTGTACCGCAGGGGTGTCAGAGGTGTACCTGGGGTGTCAGAGGTGTGTACCTGGGAGTGTCAGGGTGTGCCTGGGGAGTGTCAGGTGCCTGCGAGTGTGAGAACTGTGCCTGAGGTGTCTGGGGTGTGCCTGGCAGTGTCAGCAGTGCCTGAGTGTCGGAGGTGTACCTAGGTGTGTCAGAGGTGTACCTGGGAGTGTCGGAGGTGTGCCTGGGAGTGTGAGAGTGTGCCTGGGGTGTCGGAGGTGTTCCTGGGGAGTGTCGGAGGTGTACCTGGCAGTGTCAGCGGTGTACCTGGGAGTGTCAGAGGTGTACCAGGGAATGCCAGTGGGTACCCTGAGAGTGTCAAGGTGTGCCTGGGAGTGTCTGGGGTGTGCCTGGGGAGTGTCAGAGGTGTACCTGGGGTGTCAGAGGTGTACTTGGGAGTGTCGGAGGTGTGCCTGGGGTGTGAAGTGTTCCTGGGTGTCTGTGGTGTGCCTGGGGTGTCCAGAGGTGTGCCTGAGAGTGTCAGAATGTGCCTGGGAGTGTCAGAGGTGTGCCTGGGGAGTGGGGTGTGCCTGGGAGTGTGGGTGTGCCTGGGGTGTCAGGTGTGCCTGGGAGTGCAGGGGTGTGCCTAGGTGTCGGAGGTGTGCAGGGTGTCAGGTGTACCTGGCAGTGTCAGAGGTGTACCTGGGAGTGTCTGGGGTGCCTGGGAGTGTCAGAGGTGTACCTGGGAGTGTCAGGGGTGTACCAGGGGTGTCAGTGGAGTACCTGGGAGTGTCAGAGGTGTGCCTGGGAGTGTCAGAGGTGTGCAGGGGTGTCAGGTGCACTTGGGGTGTCAGAGGTGCCCGGGTGTCTGAGGTGTGCCTGGGAGTGTCTGAGGTGTGCAGCGGTGTCTGGGGTGTGCCTGGCAGTGTCTGGTGTACCTGGCAGTGTCAGCGGTGTCCACCTGGAGTGTCAGCGGTGTGCCTGGGAGTGTTAAGAGGTGTATCAGGGAGTGACAGATGAGTACCTAGAAGTGTCAGAGGTGTGCCTAGGTGTGAGGAGTGTGCCTGGAGGTGTCTGGGGTGCCTGGGGTTTTAAGGGGGTGCCTGGGGTGGCAGGGGTGTACCAGGGGTGTCAGTGGAGTACCTGGGGTGTCAGAGGTGCACAGGAGTGTCAGGCTGTGCCCTGGGAGTGTGGGTGTGTCTGGGGAGTGTCGGACGTGTGCCTGGGAGTGTCAGAGGTGTACCATGGAATGTCAGTGGGTGCCTGGCAGTGTCAGAGGGTGTGCCTGGGGTGTCAGAGGTATGCCTGGGAGTGTCAGAGGTGTGCCTGGGGAGTGTCAGAGGTGTGCCTGGGAGTGTCAGAGGTATGCCTGGGAGTGTCAGAGGGTGCCTGGGAGTGTCAGAGGTGTGCCTGGGGTGTCAGAGGTGTGCCCTGGAGTGTCAGGGGGTGTGCCTGGGAGTGTCAGAGGTGTGCCTGGGGAGTGTGGGAGGTGTGCCTGGGAGTGTGAGAAGTGTGCTGGGAGTGTCGGAGGTGTTCCGGGGAGTGTCTGAGGTGTGCCTGGCAGTGTCTGAGGTGTACTGGCAGTGTCTGAGGTGTGCCTGGCAGTGTCGGTGTGCCCGGGAGTGTTAGAGTGTATCAGGGGAGTGACAGATGGGTACCTAGAAGTGTCAGAGGTGTGCCTAGGGGTGAAGTGTACCTGGGAGTGTCTGGGGTGTACCTGGGAGTTGGGGGTGCCTGGGGAGTGGCAGGGGTGTACAGAGTGTCAGGGTGTATCTGGGAGTGTCGGAGGTGTGCCTGGGAGTGTCAGAGGTGTACCAGGGAATGTCAGTGGTGCCTGGCAGTGTCAGAGGTGTACCTGGGAGTGTCAGGGGTGATCCTGGGAGTGTCAGAGGTGTACCTGGAATGTCAGGGTGTGCCTGGGAGTGTCAGAGGTGTGCCTGGGGTGTCAGAGGTGTGCCTGGGGTGTCAGAGTGTGCCTGGGAGTGTCAAGGTGTGCCTGGGGTGTCAGAGGGTGCCTGGGGGTGTCAGGGGTGTGCCTGGGAGTGTCAGAGGTGTGCCTGGGAGTGTCGGGTGTACTTGGAGTGTGGGAAGTGTACCTGGGGTGTGGGGTGTTCCTGGGGTGTCGGAGGTGTGCCTGGCAGTTTCAGCGGTGTACCTGGGGTGTCAAGGTGTACCGGAATGTCAGTGGAGTGCCTGGGGAGTGTCAGAGGTGTACCTGGGGTGTCAGAGGTGTTCCTAGTAGTGTCAGGGTGTCCTGGGAGTGTCAGAGTTGTGCCTGGGGAGTGTCGGAGGTGCACCTGCAGGTGTGAGAACTGTGCCTGAGAGGTGTCTGGGGTGTGCCTGGCAGTGTCAGCGGTGTGCAGGAGTGTCGGAGGTGTGCCTAGGTGTGTCAGAGGTGTGCCTGGGGTGTCGGGAGGTGTGCCTGGGAGTGTGAGGTGTGCCTGGGGGTGGCCGGAGGTGTTCCTGGGGAGTGTCGGAGGTGTGCCTGGCAGTGTCAGCGGTGTACCTGGGAGTGTCAGAGGTGTACCAGGGAATGCAGTGGAGTCCTGCAGTGTCAAGGTGTGCCTGGGAGTGTCTGAGGGTGTGCCTGGGGTGTCAGAGGTGTGCCTGGGAGTGTCAGAGGTACCTGGGAGTGTCGGAGGTGTGCCTGGGGTGTCAGAAGTGTTCCTGGGAGTGTCTGTGGTGTGCCTGGGGAGTGTCCAGGGTGTGCCTGAGGTGTCCGGAGATGTGCCTGGGGAGTGTCAGAGGTGTGCCTGGGGTGTCGGAGGTGTGCCTGGGGAGTGTCAGAGGTGTGCCTGGGGAGTGTCGGAGGTGTGCCTGGGGTGTAGAGGGTGTGCCGGGTGTCGGAGGTGTGCCTGGGTGTGTCGGAGGTGTGCCTGGCAGTGTCAGAGGTGTACCTGGGAGTGTCTGGGGTGTGCCTGGGGTGTCAGAGGTGTGCCTGGGAGTGTCAGGGGTGTGCCAGGGGAGTGTCGTGGTGCCTGGGGGTGTCAGAGGTGTGCCTGGGAGTGTCAGAGGTGTGCCTGGGGAGTGTCAGAGGTGCACTTGGGAGTCAGAGGTGCAGCAGGTGTCTGGTGTGCCTGGCAGTGTCTGAGGTGTGCCTGGCAGTGTCTGGGGTGTACCTGGCAGTGTCAGCGGTGTGCCTGGGGTGTCAGCGGTGTGCCTGGAGTGTTAGAGGTGTATCAGGGAGTGACAGATGGTACCTAGAAGTGTCAGAGGTGGCCTGGGAGTGTGAGAAGTGTGCCTGGGGAGTGTCTGGGGTGTACTGGGGGTTTCAAAGGTGCACTGTGAGGGGTGTGCCAGGGAGTGTCAGTGGAGTACCTGGGAGTGTCAGGGGTGTACCTGGGGTGTCAGAGCTGTATCTGGGAGTGTCAGAGGTGTATCTGGGAGTGTCGGACGTGTGCCTGCGGAGTGTCAGAAGTGTACCAGGGAATGTCAGTGGAGTACCTGGCAGTGTCAGAAGTGTACCTGGGGAGTGTCAGGGTGTACCTGGGAGTGGAGGTGTGCCCGGAGTGTCAGAGGTGTGCCTGGGGTGTCAGAGGTGTGCCCTGGAGTGTCAGGGGTGTACCTGGGATGTCAGAGGTGTGCCTGGGAGTGTCTGGGGTGTGCCTGGGTGTCAGAGGTGTGCCTGGGGAGTGTCAGGGGGTGTGCCAGGGGCAGTGTAGTACCTGGGGAGTGTCGGAGGTGTACCTGGAGTGTCAGAGGTGTGCCTGGGAGTGTCAGGGGTGTGCCTGGGGAGTGTCAGAGGTGTGCCTGGGAGTGTCAGAGGTGTGCCAGGGAGTGTCAGTGGTGCCTTGGGAGTGTCAGAGGTGCACCTTGGAGTGTCTGAGGTGTGCCTGGGGAGTGTCTGAGTGTACCTGGCAGTGTCTGAGGTGTGCCTGGCAGTGTCTGAGGTGTGCCTGGGTGTCAGCGGTGTGCCTGGGAGTGTCCGCGGGTGCCTGGGAGTGTTAGGGTGTATCAGGGAGTGACAGATGAGTGCCTAGAAGTGTCAAGTGTGCCTAGGAGTGTGAAGTGTGCCTGGGAGTGTCTGGGGTGTACCTGGGAGTTTCAAGGGGTACCTGGGAGTGAGGGGTGTACCAGGGAGTGTCAGTGGAGTACCTGGGGGTGTCAGAGGTGTACCTGGGGTGTCAGAGCTGTACCTGGGAGTGTCAGAGGTGTGCCTGGGGTGTCAGGAGGTGTACCTGAGTGTGAGAAGTGTACCTGAGAGTGTCTGAGGTGTGCCTGGGGTGTCAGCGGTGTGCCTGAGAGTGTCGGAGGTGTGTACCTGGGTGTGTCAGGGTGTGCCTGGGAGTGTCAGGTGTGCCTGGGGAGTGTGAGGGTGCCTGGGGTGATGGAGGTGTTAGGTAGGAGTGTCGGAGGTGTGCCTGGCAGTGTCGGCGGTGTGCCTGGGGAGTGTCAGAGGTGTACCAGGGAATGCCAGTGGAGTACCTGCGAGTGTCAAGGTGTGCCTGGGGGTGTCTGGGGTGTACCTGGGAGTGTCAGGGGTGTACCTGGGGTATCAGAGGAGGTGTGCCCAGGGAGTGTCGGGAGGTGTGCCTGGGAGTGTGAGATGTTCTGGGAGTATCTGTGGTGTACCTGGGAGTGTCAGAGGGGTGTACCTGAAGTGTCGGAGATGTGCAAGTGTCAGAGGTGTGCCTGGGGTGTCAGGTGTACCTGGGAGTGTAAGAAGTGTGCCAGGGGTGTCGGAGGTGTGCCTGGGTGTAGGGGTGTGCCTGGGGAGTGTCAGGAGGTGTTGCCTGGGGAGTGTCGGTGGTGTACACCAGTGTCAGAGGGTTGTGCCTGGGGTGTCTGGGGTGCTTTGGCAGTGTCAGAGGTGTAGGGAGTGTCTGGGGTGTGCCTGGGGAGTGTCAGAGGTGTACCTGGGGGTGTCTGGGGTGTGCCTGGGGTGTCAGGGGTGTGCCTGGGGTGTCAGGGGTGTACCAGGGAATGTCAGTGGAGTGCCTGGGGAGTGTCCAGAGGGGTGTGCCTGGGGTGTCAGTGTGCCTAGGGAATCAGGGGTGCACTTGGGGAGTGTCAGAGGTGCACCTTGGAGTCTGGTGTGCCTGGGGAGTGTCTGGGGTGTACCTGGCAGTGTCTGAGGTGTGCCTGGCAGTGTCTGGGGTGTGCCCACCAGCAGTGTCAGCCGGTGTGCCTGGGAGTGTCAGCGGTGTGCCTGGGGTGTTGGGGTGTGACAGGGGTGACAGATGAGTACCTGAAGTGTCAGAGGTGTGCCTGGGGTGTGAGAAGTGTGCCTGGGAATTGCCTGGGGTGTACCTGGGAGTTTCAAAGGGGTACCTGGGGAGTGGCAGGGTGTACCAGGGAGTGTCAGTGGGTACCTGGGAGTGTCAGAGTGTACCTGGGGAGTGTTAGAGCTGTACCTGGGAGTGTCAGGAGGTGTGTCTGGGGTGTCCGGACGTGTACCTGCAGAGTGTCAGAGGTGTGCCAAGAATGTCGGTGGGGTACCTGGCAGTGTCAGAAGGTGTACCTGGGGTGTGGGAGGTATGCCTGGGAGTGTCAGAGGTGTACCTGAGAGTGTCAGAGGTGTACCTGGGGTGTCAGAGGTGTGCCCTGGAGTGTCAGCAGTGTGCCTGGGGAGTGTCAGAGGTGTGCCTGGGAGTGTCGGAGGTGTGCCTGGGGTGTGAGAAGTGTTCTGGTGTCCGTGATGTGCCTGGGTGTGTCAGGGTGTGCCTGAGAGTGTCGGAGATGTGCCTGGGGTGTCAGAGGTGTGCCTGGGGAGTGTCGGAGGTGTGCCTGGGATTGTAGAGTGTGCCTGGGATGTCAGGTGTGCCTGGGAGTGTCGGAGGTGTGCCTGGGAGTGTCAGAGGTGTGCCCAGGAGTGCCAGGGTGTGCCTGGGAGTGTCAGAGGTGTACCTGGAAGTGTCAGAGGTGTGCTTGAGGTGTCGGAGATCTACCTGGGAGTGTCAGGGGTGTGCCTGGGAGTGTCGGAGGGTAACCTGGGAGTGTAAGAAGTGTGCCTGGGAGTGTCGGAGGTGTGCCTGGGGAGTGTCGAGTGTGCCTGGCAGTGTCAGAGGTGTGCCTGGGGAGTGTCTGGGGTGTGCCTGGGGAGTGTCAGAGGGTGTGCCTGGGGGTGTCAGGGAATTGGCCACCAGGGAGTGTCAGTGGAGAACCTGGGAGTGTCAGGGGTGTGCCTGGGAGTGTCAGAGGTGTGCCTGGGGTGTCAGAGAGGTGCACTTGGGGAGTGTCAGAGGTGCACCTTGGAGTGTCTGGGGTGTGCCTGGGGGTGTCTGGTGTACCTGGCAGTGTCTGAGGTGTACCTGTGTGTCTGGGGTGGCACCTGGCAGTGTCAGCAGGTGTGCCTGGGGTGTGTGGTGTGCTGGGAGTGTTAGAGGTGTATCAGGTGACAGATGATTGCCTGAGAAGTGTCAGATGTGTGCCTAGAGGTGTGAGAGGTGTGCCTGGGGAGTGTCTGGGGTGTGCCTGGGAGTTTCCAAGGGGTACCTGGGGT
>NW_024739673.1:0-32159 GCF_018991925.1 Homarus americanus | reverse complement strand
ATTTACTTCACAGATATTTAGTTATATCTATCGGTATATTATATAAATTATATCAATATATCTGTGTATACCAAATATGGCATCAGAGTATATCACCGTTTACCATCATATTCTCTAAATAACCTCAAAGTATACCCCCGAATGTTTAATATCATACACTATAAATGACACTGTAGTATGTTAGTATATAATCAGGGTATAACATAAATAATATCAGCATTGTTTAGAATATCATATATATTAAGCGTGAGGAATGGATGTATATGATTCAATATATCACAGTTACATAAAGCGGTATGTCAGCTCATCAGCATATCACTAGAATGACATCAGAGTATAGGACACTATACTCAATAAATACTGTCAGGTATCTAAGTATATCAGGGTAATCACTGAGAAGTGTCAGAACATATCAGCATATTCCTTGACTGGTAACAAAGCATATCAACATACTCAAAGTATAATCAATGTCTCCGGAATAAACAAGCCAGTGACAGCAGCATATATTTCTGAAAATCAGCTGTGAAATATGTTCAGAACAGCCCAAAGTATACTATAATACTAAGCAACATTTGAAATATACCAGTATACTTCTTAACAGTCAGGGAAAAATCATTATACAGATTAGTGTCCTCGAAGCAGATCAACTTGTCTCCTGCTTTCTGGGGACCCATTAGTGGCATATCAGTATATCCAAAGAGACACATCGGAGTATATTACCATATATCCCAAGTGCCATGAAGGGATATCAACATACCTGAGTATATTAACTAGCTCTCATAGTCTTCCACTCTCTCTTAGATCCATCAGAATATGTCAACATATCACCCTATCTTCTGAAGGTCCAGTTTACCTTGTTCCGAAAGTATGTCGAAGCATACTAACAGATCCCCTGAATGCCTTGAGAACATATCAGTATACTTCTAGGTTAATTCATATCATATCAGTATATCCCCTGAATCTAAGGTATAACTAACCTCATTTCAAATTATTATTAGAGTATGTTAACATATTCCCTTAGAAGCATACCAGCATATCTCTTATGTCATTACAGTCAACCAGTATACGCTCAGAGATAGATGCAAGCATATCAGGATATATTAGCATACCCTGTAAGAGAGATATGAGCCTAGCTACATAACCAAGTATATCAGCATACCCCATATGCTCTTATAGTACATCAGCACACCCTCTGAGAGACAGAACCATACCAACATATCAGAACATATTAGTATATCCTTTAGAGTGATATGAACATAATGGCATATCAGATGACAAGAGTATATCAGCATAGTCTTTGAGGAGCATATCAGACCAACCTAGCATAAGCTCTTTAAGATAGATGGGAGCATATCTTAAATAGACTGGAACATACCAGAGCATATTAGCATATTAGCATATTAGCAAGGTGGGGAGGAGGAGGAGGAGGCAGGTGTCCACCGACCAGGTATGCCGATAGTCTGGTGATAATGTGGGTAAAACTGGTGTGTGTGTGTGTGTGTGTGTGTGTGTGTTCGTTCTCATGTTTATTTCTTGTAAGGTATGTGTCACCTAGCCGGCCATT
Source organism: Homarus americanus (assembly GCF_018991925.1). Classification (NCBI taxonomy): domain Eukaryota; kingdom Metazoa; phylum Arthropoda; class Malacostraca; order Decapoda; family Nephropidae; genus Homarus; species Homarus americanus. Next base: position 30,595 of record NW_024739673.1, on the reverse strand, counting down.
TTGTTTACATTTTTCGGTCGCTCTAAAATACCATTAAAACAATATTGAGTATAAACGTTTGGCTCAACTGATGATCTCAAACATGTCCCAACTTTTTTTGCCTCAACTCCACATTCTGTAACTCATTTAGGTAGATGTCCCTCACTACACATACACTGGACTATGTGTAATGTTGCAGCTAATGTGTTATCAAGATATTGCACATTATAAGTTCATGTGTGGTCATTATTATATCAAACGGAGGAATTTTAAAGAGCTATTACACTACCTGTATCATTAGTTGTCTCCAGGTGAAGGAATGTTTAGGTAGATTATATTTTATTTACTGTAATTAAAGTTTCAATACCTAAGACGTTCCACTATAAGAGTCTTTCAACCTCAGGTAAGGTCTAAAGACTTTCTACTCTAGGTCTTACACCCTGGAGTAGCTGCATCGTCCACATAGGTAATTACTCCACAAGGAACTACAAGTTACACCTTGATGTAATACTTCATTTATTGCCAAACTTTATAGGGAAATATTTTTTCACAAAGAATTTCAAGTTACAATTTCACATAACAAGTCACATTACAAACGTTCCTTCGGCTTACAGTTAAACTTTGCAATCTCAAGATATTTTTTTCACTGCAGAGGAAAGTATGCGTCATCATCACCACACACACACACACAAAGACAAAACTCCTGTATCCAGATTCTCAAAAGTTTATAAATTAAATTCTTCCCTAAAATTAAACAGACAATACATCTATTTATCATAGAGTATGTGAACAATATCGACGCCATATTGGTTACCATCTTTGAGTTATATAGTTAGTTAGCTTCATAGTGTTAATTATTTAGTTAAAAAGGAAAAATAATCTACTAGTGTGTGTTGTGACCAAAATATATCAACATTGTATTTACTTTCTCCTCCAGGGGGCACTAAGTCTAGAAAAATGACACAATTGACATCTACATAAAGTGACTGATCAAGGGTAGATATTGGCTACCTTTTGTGTTACTTTGAGGTCGTAAGAACACACAGAGCGGCTCTTAAGGATGTTTACCACAATACACCTCAACCAGTTTCTCATTCACTAAGGTCAAACAATAAATCTGGTTCACAAGATACACCGCCAAATTTTAACCCAGAATGCAATAATCCAATTGCTGCTAGCCTGACCCAGCGGTGAGGCGAACTCAGTCTTGTAGTAAGATGTGTTCTTAAGCCACGAAAGGTGGCTTGAAAGTGTTCAATATCTTGCCTTGGTTGGCGGTGAAGTCTGGGCGTTAGCAAAGTCCTCCTCCTCCTGCTCTCGAAGTAAGGTAAGAAGGCCTCACCTGACCAAGTGTGATAAATGGAATTACCTGAAAGAATTAACCCTCGCTTATTTCATGTTAATTCTTCTTCTTGAAATTGTTGGGATTGGATTAGAACCAGTGAGTAGGGTAGGGTATTGGGGTAAGGTGGGGTAGGAGTAGGTCCAGGTCCCAGGTCAGGTCAGGCAGTCTCGGTCTGGTTAATCTGGGTTGAACAAACAGGAGGCAATCTTTGAGATCGATAATCTAATCCATCCAGCTAAATCCTTCTAAAACACGATATATATACCGTCAAAAAAGTTCTAAATTCAACTTAACTTATCGTAATATAACTATTATAACTAAACCATTTTAATTAAACCTAACCTAAACACCTCAAGTGCCACAAACAGAAGGAAAAAACACCTTTAATATTATCGTGTAGGAGGCTCCTGTAACCCACTAACTCCAGGGAATGCATCTATATCAATCTACCTGCGTTAGAAGCTCTATACGTGGCTATGATCGTTACCCACTGCTGGAGAACATTTGTACTTCTATAATTACCCCTGGAGAAACAATGCACCAATTTACGATTTATTTATTTTATTTTTCATTTATTTTTTATTCTTGGTCCATACTGTAAACATCGCCGGCTTGTGAGTCCCGTCAGCCATTTTGTTCTAACTTTCGGGGATTCTAAAATAAGCTATAAATAAATAAATAAATAAATAAATAAAACAAGCATCTTTTGTTTTTCTAACCCATGAGCTGTGAGTCTTCATTATATACTTCAACATTACTGTAAACTAAGGCTAGAGAGGGTGTGTACAGTACTAGTGGAGTCAAGACGAGAAAATGTTCAAATCCATAAAAGGGTTTTACAAGTAGTGAGGTCTTACAAGTGGAGGGTCTTGGGTGAAGTCTTACAAATTAAGAGGGAGTCTTACAGGTGGAGAAATTTTAATAAGGATAAATACAGCAAGTCTTACAGTTGAATCAGCCAAGTCGAGGAAAACTCTTAAGAATGCGTAACTTCTGCGTGTTGCCTGTAATCAGCTAAGGTATATGTAAGAAGAATATTATCTCGTTACTATCCATTCCTCTTCCACTATCCTGCGAGGTGGTGTATTAATAGGCACAGATACTCATGATAAAGAAGGAATAAAGAGAAAGACGCAAGATACCTATAAAATGCGACAGAATATACCCACACATGCGTAATCCTAACCCATCCCAACCCAACCCAACCCTATCCTACCCCAGCTTCACCACAGTACACAAAGTCATTCTTGGTATCAGAATGACGCCTAAACACCCTGTATCGCCTAAGACACATTTGAATCGGATGGTTCGTTGACGGTTTTATTTCTTCGGTATAAACCAGAGAAGCAATTAGTTCGTGGGAACAGTGAGTCAAAATACTTCACATCAGCTTTGTTTACGACCTCCAGCTGATATTTACTTCTGTTGTCTATATCAATCACATTTTATAATGAAAACAAAAATATGGTTAGTTACTTAAAAATGAAAATAAATCATACTTAGATACTTAGGAGTGGGGAAAAAGATACTTAAGATACTTAAAAATGAAAACACTCTTTGATACTTAAATTAGGACAAAATAAACGGACATAAAGATTTAACTATGAGCGGTGGATATTACGACATGTACCGGCTATCAATACAGAGGCGCTATTTAGCCGTGAAGTTCTCTCAGAAACCCAACAAGACAATATGTGGTCGCGTAAAAATTTCAGGTTAATTTTTAACACCATCCGTCATCTTAAACCTTGGCACCTGTAGATTAAGAAAATATATGGTGATATTATTTTTTCTGATGGGATAAGGTCATGTTGTCCAGAGAGAAGTAAGAGAGGAAAAAATCACTTGAGAGGCATGACGCTGGAGTGTCTGGGTATTGATAAGATCATATACACCATTTGGGTTTTTAAATTAAGTTCATTACATAAAATATCAAACTCATAAAAAGATTGCAAAAAAACCCAAGAACATCGCAAGGCTCTCTACAGCTGTTGTGGCCGTCCAATATGCTGATGTACAGAAGCTACACAATGTTATTGGTGACTGCAATCCCAGGAAAATGATGCTCTTTTAAACTTGGTAACTGGAGCTGTAATGCCAGAAAATGCCAAATATGACAATCTATGTGCATATGAAGTTGGAAGACAAAATTATGAAAATTTTGTCAAGAAACGTATTGTTGGTCCATTGAGCATCTGGGAAAAGATGTCAAAGGTTAATCTTCTGTCGTGGAAAGCAGCAAATAAGACTTCAACCATCAAATTGCTATCACAAGTTATAGAACTTAAGCAGGACATACAGTATATACATCACAGAAGGGCAGCACTGTACATATCAAGTCACCAGACACTGATGTGTTTGGCATATTAAAGCAGCCTCAACTTGGAGAAAATACAAGTATGAAAACAGGAACTGGTGAGCGACGACACATTGGGCAGAGAGCCTTACAGGTTTCCATGCCTTCACAGGATCTGACTGCATTGGAAAATTTGTTGGCAAAGGAAAGAAAGCATGTTGGAACACTTTGATGAAATCTAACACAAAAGTCCTAGATGCATTCAAGATGCTGAGTAGACCAAATGCCCTCCAGCAGACATGTTTATTGGTCTAAAGGAATTTGTATTTAAGCTCTACTGTCCACGAATGACTTTCACTAAACTGTCATAACTTAGATGGCATCTCTTCAAGAAAACGCAGGCAGAAGCTGGAGAACTACCAGCGACTGCAGCAACTCCAAAGTATCATATATTGAGAGGAAGGTATCAAGCTCTTCTGTGGTCTTGTGATGCAGACAGTGAAATGCTTTCACAATTAGAGCATGGCTGGAAGATTGACAATGACTGTTTCATACTAGTAATATCGGACCAACCACCAGCTCCAGAAGCAATCACAGAACTTGTTAAATGTGGATGTGGCGTCAGGAAATATGGATCATTGTCATGTTCATACAGAAAGAATCAGAAAGAATAGCATGACATGCACCGAGATGTGCGCTGTAAAACGTGAACGAGAATCCATTTTGGCGACTTGTTTACACATGATGTATAACACTACAAACTTTTAATAAATATAAAACGGTGGTTCTAAGCTTTTCAGATAATGGTAATATGTATATATTTAATTTCCAGTATTTGTCTTTAGCAAATAATTTTACTTACTGCAATCTCTTCTTTGCCAGAGACAGGATGGCATATATCAGCAGCCATGTTTGTAACACACTTATGATATTATAACAGCATTCATGATATATTATGTTAAATTGTAATCATATAAAACTACATGTTCATATGTTATTAGTCATGTTTTAAGTTAATTAGGACTTAATGGTAATACATCTGTGGTTCATTACGCCGCTCTTTAATAAAACTTCTTTAAAGGCATAAAACTTATAATAAACCGTTCAGAAAAAATGACACCACAGTTCCTTAACATAGTTTATAAGGATTATTATAATGTATGGTGTCAAAAATTAACATTAAATTTTTACGGGATTACTTAAGCTCCTACACTAAAACCTGCCGACCTAACCTAACCTTTTTTACCCACCTCTACCTACTTACCTAACCTGACATAATCTAACCTAACCTGATGTAATCTGACCTAACCTGACATAATCTAACCTAGCCTGACATAATCTAACCTAACCTGACATAATCTAACCTAACCTGACATAATCTAACCTAACCTGACATAATCTAACCTAACCTGACGTAATCTGACCTAACCTGACATAATCTAACCTAACCTGACGTAATCTGACCTAACCTCACATAATCTAACCTAACCTGACGTAATCTAACCTAACCTGACATAATCTAACCTAACCTGACATAATCTAACCTAACCTGACATAATCTAACCTAACCTGACGTAATCTGACCTAACCTGACATAATCTAACCTGACATAATCTAACCTAACCTGACATAATCTAACCTAACCTCCCCGTCTGACATAAGCTAACCTAATCAAACCTAACTTTCCCACCTACCTAACATAACCTATCTACTTATTACCTACCTAACCTAACTTAACCCAACCTGACATAATCTAACCTAACCTATTGAAACTTAACTTAACCACCTACCTCATCTAACACCACTTTGTAATCTCTCTGTGCTACAGCTGACAGGATGAGTATGGGGGGCACAATAAACTAACCTCTAAGTGGCAAAATTAACAAAACTAACCTAACCTAACCCAACCTGACTTAACCTAACCTGATCTGATCTATCCAACTTAAAAAACTTAGAATATATAATAAAGCCGTTAGGTTAATTTAGGCTAAATATGGTTGATTCATATTTTGTTTTGACAGAAATTCCCGACAAAATAACGTATCTATATTGAGAACCACCGCCATGTTGGTTCCACGTTAACAAGACACGGATACACTACAGAATAACCCGCGTTCGTTTAACCTCAATTACTACAGTTTACTTTATAATCTTATTTCACAATCTTCACTACATCTCGCTTCACAATCTTCACTACATCTCGCTTCACAATCTTCACTGCATCTCACTTCACAATCTTCAGCCAGGTGAGGTTTATGGATCGGGCTTTTTGTGCGAGAGATAGGAAACGTAGGACTAGGGTATGTTTTCCTGGGGCTGGGATAGGGCATGTAGCCGAGAGGTTAGACAGAGTTTTGTCAGGGGAGGGTACCAATCCAGTAGTGTGTCTTAGTGTGGGGGGAAACGACATAGGTAAGGTTAGGAGTGAGGAACTTTTCATGAGGTATAGGGAGGCGCTGGGGAAGATTAGAGATAGGGGAGGGGTCCCGATAGTATGTGGTGTCTTGCCTAGAAGAGGGGTTGGTCGTGAATGGCTGTCCAGAACAATTGCTATTAATTGCCGACTGGAAAAACATTGTGCAAACAATGGTTGGGCATTCATTGATGACGGGCAACGATTTTATGGCAACGACTACCTGTACTGTCGCAACGGAGTACACTTGTCTCGTGAGGGGGTAAAGACGTTGTCTGCATCCCTGGAGCGTGAAATTGTCACTCCGAAGGGGGGGTTTCGCCAGTAGAGAGGGGTCGGGGAAAATGGGAGTCAAAAAACAAGCAGGTCCTGGGAAGTAGTGAAACAAAAGTAGATAATGCTGAAAATATAGTTAGTCATAATAACAAACATCAAAGTAATAAATGTAAAACAGATAGAAACGGAAGAAATATATTGAGTGTTTATTATACTAATAGTAGAAGCCTGTGTAACAAAATGGACCAGCTCAGGGCCATTGTTAGTAAAGAGAACATAGATTTAATTGCAATAACGGAAACACGGATAAATTCAAACAGCAAGCATTTTTTAGCAGAATTTCATATTCCAGGATATAACCTATTTAAATATGACAGAGTAGGAAGGAGAGGTGGCGGTGTAGCAGTGTATATCAGGGTGTCATTAAAAGGCTGCAATAAATCAAACATTAAAACAAATAGCGACAATGAAAGTATTTGGGTAGAGATTGGTGAGGGCAGTGAATCCGTAGTCATTGGTATTATATATAGACTACCTAATTTGAGTAGGAACGATGGTAAATTGCTATGGGAGGAAATAAAGAAGGCATCTGATAGAAACAATGTATGTATTCTAGGCGATTTCAACTTTTCAGGCATAGATTGGAAAAATCAACTTAGCGATATTAATCTGAAGATTTTATAGAAGTAGTACAGGATAGTTTTATATATAAATTTATAAACTTGCCCACTAGAGGAAATAATATCCTCGATTTAGTTCTCAGTAATAATGAAAATCTAGTAAAAGATGTTGGGATTGGAGACGAACTAGGAAACAGTGATCATAAAGCCATATATTTTAACATAATATGGGATAGCAGGAAGAAGGAAAATTCGGCCTTGATCCCGGATTTTAGGAATGCTAATTACGGTAGCATAAGGAGAGACCTAAGGGATGACCCTATGGTCAAAAGATTAATCCCCCCCACACCTCCGGAAACTGTCAACTTAGGACGGGATAACCCCGAATTTAATTTAGCAGCTACTTATGAACAATTTATTGAGACAATCAATAATGCCCAAAATAAACACATCCCTAAAAGAAAATTCAGATCGATACGGAACCAACCAAAATGGATGAATAATAGACTCTTAGATCTTCTAGGGAAAAAGAAAGGAGTATATAGAAAAGTTAAGAAGGCGAAAATCACTTACTTGGTTACTATCAGAACCTAACAAGACAGGTATAAACAGAAATTAGGAAAGCAAAGAGAAATTATGAAATCAAGGTAGCAAACGAATCGAAATATACCCCCAAAGCTTTTTATCAACTGTATAAATCAAAGGTTAGAGATACAATAGGTCCCCTTAAAACTACGACAGGAGAAATGACTGATGATGAGTTAGAAATGTGTAGCACGTTAAATAGTCATTTTCGCTCCGTATTCACAAATGAAAACCTAGCACAGTTTCCAGAAGTTCATAAGGTATATAACGACAGTATAGAAAATATGTTGATGAATATCAATATTACTAGTAACGATGTGCTTAAAGAAATTAACAAACTGAAGCCTCATAAATCGCCTGGTCCAGACGAGGTATATGCTAGAATATAAAAAGAATGTAGAGATGAGTTGAGTAATCCATTAGCAGTTTTATTTAATAAGTCATTAGAATCGGGCCTAGTGCCAGAAGCTTGGAAACTTGCAAATGTAGTTCCGATTTTCAAAAAAGGTGATAAATCAATTGCATCAAATTACCGTCCCATTAGTCTCACGTCAATCATAGGCAAGTTGCTAGAGTCAATTATTGCCATAAAAAACTGTGAAGCCACCTGAAACATTCAACTTAATTCATTCTTCTCAGCACGGGTTCACCCAGGGACGTTTTTGTCTCACAAATTTGCTTAGTTTTTCTCAGTAGCTACGAAGGTAGATAATGATGTTCATATGATATAAATTTATTTAGATTTCAGTAGCATTCGATAGAGTCTCATGAGAGATTGATAAGGAAGGTAGGCCACATGAATAGGTGATCAGTATTAAAAATGGATTAGGTCAAGGTTAACTGGTAGGAAACAAAGAGTCAGCATAAATGTGATTAAAGTCAGACTGGGGTGCGGTCAAAAGCCGAGTTCCCCAGGGATCTGTATTAGGCCCTCTGCTGTTTGTTATATTCATTAATGATCTTGATTTAGGCATAACTAGTAGGATTAGTAAATTTGCAGATGATACCAAAATGGGGAGAGTGATAAATTCAGACAGTGACTTTGAACACCTTCAAAGAGATCTAGATACCTTACATGAGTGGTCAGTAGACTGGCAAATGAATTTTAATAGTGATAAATGCAAGGTACTACAGATAGGGAAGACGAATACAAACGCTAAGTATAAACTAGGTAACACGGAAATAGAAAACTCAGTTTGTGAAAAAAATCAAGGTGTATTTGTTAGCAACGACTTGAAAACTAGAAAACAATGTATTAGCGTTCGCAACAAGGCAAACAGGATTCTTGGGTTCATATCTAGGTCTGTGAGTAACAGAACTGCTGACGTTATCTTGAAACTTTACCTAGCATTAGTGAGGGGCTAATATTATGGGATTATGCGTGTTCAGTTCTGGTGTCCTTATTATAGAATGACATATAGATTCTTTGGAGAGGAGTGGCCAAAGAAGAATGACAAAATGATCCATAATATTAGAAACCTTCCTATATGAAGAAAGACTGAAAGCTTAGGCTTACATTCATTAGAGAGGCGTAGAGTTAGGGGAGATATGATAGAGGTGTACAAGTGGCAAGTGGGATTAACAAGGGTAAAATGGAAGATGTTCTGAAGCTCAGTAATAACGAAAATAACTAGAACAAATGGCTTTAATTAGATAAATTCATTCAGAAAGGATATAGGCAAGCACTGGTTTGGTAATAGAGTTGTGGATATGTGGAATAGGCTACCGAGTGCTATAGTAGGATCGGGGACGCTAGGGAGCTTCAAGACGAAGTTGGATAGGCACATGGAAGTGCTGGGATGGGTGTGAAAGGATCTGCCCTGTATGGGCCAGTCGGCCTCCTGCAGTATCCCACTTTCTTATGTTCTTATGTTCTTATGTTCACCTCACAATCTTTACTACATCTCACCTCACAATCTTCACTACATTTCACTTCACAATCTTCACTACATCTCACTTCACAATCTTCACTACATCTCATTTCACAATCTTCACTACATCTCACTTCACAATCTTCACTACATCTCACTACACAATCTTCACTACATCTCACTTCACAACCTTCACTACATCTCACTTCACAATCTTCACTACATCTCACTTCACATCTTCACTACATCTCACTTCACAATCTTCACCATATCTCACTTCACGATCTTCACCACATCTCACTTCACAATCTTCACCACATCTCACTTCACAATCTTCACCACATCTCACTTCACAATCTTTACCACATCTCACTTCACAATCTTCACTACATCTCACTTCACAATCTTCACTACATCTCACTTCACAATCTTCACTACATCTCACTTCACAATCTTCACTACATCCCACTTCACAAACTTCACTACATCTCACTTCACAATCTTCACTACATCTCACTTCACAATCTTCAATACATCTCACTTCACAATCTTCACTACATCTCACTTCACAATCTTTCACTACATCTCACTTCACAATCTTCACCATATCTCACTTCACAATCTTCACCACATCTCACTTCACAATCTTCACCACATCTCACTTCACAATCTTCATTACATCTCACTTCACAATCTTCACTACATCTCACTTCACAATCTTCACTACATCCCACTTCACAATCTTCACTACATCTCACTTCACAATCTTCACTACATCCCACTTCACAAACTTCACTACATCTCACTTCACAATCTTCACTACATCTCACTTCACAATCTTCATGTCACTTCACAATCTTCACTACATCTCACTTCACAATCTTTCACTACATCTCACTTCACAATCTTCACCATATCTCACTTCACAATCTTTACTACATCTCACTTCACAATCTTCACTACATCTCACTTCACAATCTGCACTACATCTCACTTCACAATCTTCACTGCATCTCACTTCACAATCTTTACTACATCTCACTTCACAATCTTCACTACCTCTCACTTCACAATCTTCACTACATCTCACTACACAATCTTCACTACATCTCACTTCACAACCTTCACTACATCTCACTTCACAATCTTCACTACATCTCACTTCACATCTTCACTACATCTCATTTCACAATCTTCACCATATCTCACTTCACAATCTTCACCACATCTCACTTCACAATCTTCACCACATCTCACTTCACAACCTTCACTACATCTCACTTCACAATCTTCACTACATCTCACTTCACAATCTTTACCACATCTTACTTCACAATCTTCACTACATCTCACTTCACAATCTTCACCACATCTCACTTCACAATCTTCACCACATCTCACTTCACAATCTTCACTACATCTCACTTCACAATCTTCACTACATCTCACTTCACAATCTTCACTACATCTCACTTCACAATCTTCACTATATCTCTCTTCACAATCTTCACTACATCTCACTTCACAATCTTCACTACATCTCACTTCACAATCTTCATTACATCTCACTTCACAATCTTCACTACATCTCACTTCACAATCTTCACTACCTCTCACTTCACAATCTGCACCACATCTGACTTCACAATCTTCACTACATCTCACTTCACAATCTTCACTACATCTCACTTCACAATCTTCACTAACACCATCCCTCATAACTACATATAACATCCATCATCACTACTTATAACACCATCCATCATCATCACTACATATAATACTATCCATCATCACTACATATAACACGATCCATCATCACTACATATAACACCATCCACCATCACTACATATAGAACCATTCATCACGACATATAACACCATCCGACATCATTACATATAACACCAACCATCATCACTACATATAACATCATCCATCATCACTACATATAACTCCATCCATCATCACTACATATAACACCATCCATCATCACTATATATAAAACCAACCTATCATCACTACATATAACATCATCCATCATCACTACATATAACACCATCCATCATCACTACATATAGAACCATCCTATCATCACTACATATAATATCATCCATCATCACTACATATAACACCATCCAACATCACTACATATAACACCACCCATCATCACTACATATAACATCATCCATCATCACTACATATAACTCTATCCATCATCACTACATATAACACCATCCAGCATCACTACATATAACACCAACCATCATCACTACATATAACATCATGCATCATCAATATATATATATAACACCATCCATCATCACTACATATATTACCCTCTTATCATCACTACATATATTACCCTCTTATCATCACTACATATAACACCATCCATCATTACTACAATATAACGCCATCCTTCATCACTACATATAACACCATCCATCATCACTACATATTATAACACCATCCATCATCTTTACAAACACCATCCCTCTTTACTATAGTGATAAACAGAGCTTTATTTTGTTGTCAATTTCTTTAAATTCCAACCTTATTAAACCGTAATTCTTTCTGTATGGTCAAATTTTGATTTGACCTCAGTGAGAGAGCTGTTAGTGTCAGTACATCACAATGGTGTTCCGACGCACTGTATCGAAGGTGACTAAGGTGGAGGTGAAGCCTTGCCAGATGAAGGAGAAGGGCCCCCGATCTAACAAACTGCAGACCACAAAACACACTAAGACCCAAAACAACAAGACCAAAAACAACAAGAAGAAGAAGGAAACTACCACTTTCTGCCGTGTACAAAAGGACCAGTACCTGCCATGGGGAGACTACATCTTCACCGGGAAAAAGACACAAAAGAAGCGCTGAACCTACGCTTCTGATATTTAAAAATACTGTAATAAAAAACATATTAATTGATTTTGTTTGTATTATTTATGCTTTTTTTTATTTTCATCTGTAAACGTGCTGTTTTGGGATATATATTTGAGTTACATAATATTTAGGTACAGCAGTTTATTTCACTGTATCTACTTGTTTACCAAGTAACTGGACTTACAGTCTCCGATCGGGATTCTCAAAACAAATATTTGGCATCGAACTCCGTAAGTGAGCTCGTAGTCTAGCCTGTAACTTACAGGACCTCAACACGATCAACCTGGATATAGTATTCGCTATTTCCGGATTGCATGAAAAAAAATTAATAATATATGTTTTAATAATGCTTGTTAGACTTGTTTTATCATAGAATAATGAAGAAAATGTTTTGTACATCAACATACTAAAATACAATATTAGTTTTTTTTTACGACAAAAGAGGCTTGGCTGTTCTATTTCTCGCTTTATGGAAGAGATGCAGCTTTTGTCTTCTTACAACTTTTCAAGTAATTTGTACCAAAATAGAAGATTTTTATTGTCCACATTTAGGGTATATTTTTTTTTATGACTGAATAAACTTGCAGATAGACCTTATTAATGTGGTATAGCTATAAATATCCTTCAGTAATGAAATCCAAATATGAGGTCAAGTGAACATTTTTGCTTAGACTCCGCCTTTGTTAGGACCAAGTTATAACAAGTTATTCTGCCAAGTATCCAATAAGTACCCATGACTCAGAGTTAAATAATACCTAACCTAATCTAAGTTCATCAAACTTAATAAAAAAAGTGGGGCAAAAAATAAGTGGTAAAGAAATTTTTTTCTCAGAAAAAGAATTATATTCAGAGGTTTTCTATCCGATACCTTCAGTCGTGATTATTTTGATGCAAAATTAGTAAAATGTATTTAACCCTAACACTACCTCACCTTACCTAATCTTACCTTACCTTATCTAACCTAACCTAATGTTACCTAACCTAACCAAGCCGCAACGCTCATGACACAATTGAGTTCTCTAGAAAGTTTCAATTTCATTTTCTTTTTTTAAAAATACATTTGCAGAGACAACAAACTTTTGATAATTATTTCTCCAACATATCTATAAATCTGTTGATGATATATAAATTTAGGATAGGTTAGGTTTGGTGTGATTAGGATAGGTTAGGCTAGTTTAGGATAGTCTAAGTTAGCTTAGGAAAGGCTAAGTTAGGTTACGATACACTAGGTTAGGTTTTAATCTGCATGATATTTTTACTGAACTTTTAAGCGATGTTATAATCCTGGCAGCAGGGTATCGATCACGAAAATAACACTTTGGTAGTTATAACATTTGATAAAGTTTATTATTACTGTAACATGAAACAAATCACTATAGCTGTACTTATCAATCCAGTATTAAATCTGTACTATCTTTGACCATCGCTCATTGGCCAGCTTATCTCTGCACTGTTCTCTGATATAATAAAGTATTGGTGAATGGGAATATTAATCATTTGTGAGTCACTTACTATAAAGGAAACTGTAACGGATTCTATGGACAGTTGGGAATATTTTCACGGAATAAGTCGGAGTAACTCCCCTCTTGCCCAAAAGCGATCCAAGGAGTTAATTCACAGAGCGAAAATCTAGACGAGTCTTCCTTGTTTGTTTTAGGTCATAACAACGAAAAGTTTAATAATGTTTATTACAATGATTCAGGTTTTACTGTAATTCTTCTTTTTATATTTTTAGTATTTTGTAGATTTTTTTCACCCAGTTCATTTCTTGTTTAGATTCATTATTGCAATTATTTTTATTACAGAGTTGAATTAAAAGTTTATATCTAAGTATTTTACAGCTTCACAAATACTTTTATAAAATGTTGATACACACAGTGGACAGTTTTAGTTCTTTCTTGTAATACCTCAGTATTACTCTGTTAAATTCTTACCATTTACACCTGACCATTTATTTATTTATTTTACAAATTGTTTAAAGAGAGAACATCACCAGCAGGATACAGATGATGAAGTAAATAGAAGTTTGTAACCTAACCCTACCCCCCACTGCTACCCCTCCCTCTTGTCCCACATTCTTACTCGTCACTCCTACCCCTTACTCCTACCCCTTACTCCCACCCCTTAATCCCACCCCTTATTCCCACCCCTTATTCCCACCCCTTGCTCCCACCCCTTCCTTCTACCCCTTACTTCTACCCCTTACTCCTACCCCTTACTTCTACCCCTTACTTCTACCCCTTACTCCTACCACTTACTCCTACCACTTACTCATACCCCTTACTCCCACCCCTTGCTTCCACCCCTTGCTTCCACCCTCTTACTCGTACCCCTTGCTCCCAACCCTTACTCCTACCCCTTACTGCCACCCCTTACTGCCACCCCTTACTCCCACCCCTTACTCCTACCCCTTACTCCGACCCCTTAATCCCACCCCTTAATCCCACCCTTACTTCCACGCCTTACTCCCACCCCTTACTCCCACCTTGCTCCTACCCTTACTGCTTTGTCTCCCACCTTATCCTGCCCTCCCCCACCCTCCCTCCTTACTCCCACCCTTACTCCCTATACTCCCACCTCCACCATACTCCCACCCTTACTCCACCCCTAACTCCTGTACTCCCTCCCATGCCTTACTCCCACCTCCCACCGCCTCCCACCCTGCTCCCACCCCTTACTCTCTACCCGCCTCCCACCCCTCCCACCATACTCACCCCTTACTCCACCCCTTACTCCACCCATACTCCCTGCTCGACTTACTCCACATATACTCCCACCATACTCACCCCTACTCCCACCTCCCACCCTTACTCCCGCCCTACTCCCGCCTTGCTCCTGCCTCCCACCCCTTACTCCCACCCTTACTCCACCCATACTCACCATTACTCCCATCATACTCCCACCCCTTACTCACCCTTACTCCTACCTTCTCCCACCTTACTCCCACCCTTACTCCCACGCCTTACTCCCACCCCTTACTCCCACCCCTTACTCCCACACCTTACTCCCACGCCTTACTCCCACCCTTCACTCCTACCCTTCGCTTCTACCCCCACTGTTACCCCACACTACGCTGGTAATTGAAGACATCATACATTTGTTCACTTAGACACCACTTATTATTCAGGACCTAATGGCTATAATATCAGAGTCATTATTCTTAACTCAACTTTATATATATATATATATCAATTGTCAAAAACCTTCACCACAAGAAAGAAAAGAACAGTCGGGTATGGCAGAAAATGTAATAAACGAACATGGAGTAAGACATCAAGCTCCATATTGTAAACAAGATCATGGTCATTGTTTATTTATTGCGAGGAAAAATATTGTTCGCAATATAATTATAAAAACCTTCTGTAATTCATTCTCTTCATTACACTAAAAGGTAATGAAGTATATAAAGAAAATAGTTTATAAATTACTAAAATAAAAATACGTATAAAAAAGTAAAATAACACCTATTGATGGAATAGAAAAGAATTATATCGTAAGTGGGTAAAGATTTCTTGGGTAGGTTTTAGAATACAATAACTGTTTTCTGCATTACACAGATGGTTCCAAGTCAGAAATTATCCTTAAGTTTTGTGAATCAGTATTTACAGTTTTTCTTAATGGGTGACTTAAGTTACGGTCACACGATCCCTTTGATGAGCAATTAATTTGGAGCAAGAAATTACGAGTAATTTCTTCCAAATGTGGTCACACGAGTGGCTCTTGGTTCAGTTACTACAGCAAGAAAAAAAAGTTAACGCCGTTGTGCGAGTAGAAGGGAGACGGAACATCACAACAACAATGCAGACGACGCAGCAGCTATCCTTGGTATTATTGTTGTTATTAAAAAGAAATGAGAGAAAGCGAAGAAAAACTATTGGGGACTCGTAAGTGGCTGGCGAGGAGGAGGAACGAGTGTTTAATATAGACTGGTTCAACTATCGTAGTTACAGTAGGGAGGGTTGTTAGTGTGTGGAGAATGACCGGCTGTATGGGCTTGTGTTTTGTAAACAAACACGCCAAAACACCACCCAAATAATAAACTCAGTGTGTCGTAAAAACTGTTTGTGCATTTTATACATAATGTTATTGATCTATGTTATATATAGCCAAGGTAAATACTCGATAAATAAGCTTCGTGTCATTAAATATGGTATTAACCGGGTTTTGAACCGATAATCTTGCTCGAAATAGTCAAGAAATTGACTATCACGATTATCAATAAAAATGCTTCAAAAACTTGCTCGAATTTCTCGAAAATTGCTCGAAATAACTTTCCGGCAAGAAATTGCTAAAAAAAAATGCGCCCATGTGACCAGTGCTTTAAGAATTGTATGATATCCTCATGGCAATGGAAACACACACACACACACACACACTCACCCCATACACAGTCACAAACTCACCATGCACAATCACACACACCCATACACACACCGTACATGCACAAACCATACACACACATACACACACACACATACACACCATACATACACACACCATACACATACACACACCATACACACATACACACACACACACACACACACACCATGCACACACCATACAAACAAACAAACACACACCATATACACACACACACACACACACAATGCACACACACACACCATGCACACTCACACACACACACACCATGCACACTCACACCATGCACACACACACACTAATTGTTTTAATTTAGTTCTTGGAACTCTTAAGTGGCAGCGCTTGATGTAAACACTTCTTGGCATTTTCTGTTTATCTAGTAGCAGGTATACACACAGATGTAATATAAGAAAATAAATTATGAATTCTGTCCAGGGAAGTGTTGTGAATATGACCTTGAGATAACACTTGTGTTAAGTGTGAATTTCCCTGTCTAGTGATATGTCCAACTACTACTCTGGGCCGCGAGACAGTGGTAGTGATTACAGATTGCCCACGAGGGGGCTAGTTTATTGGGCATCCCCTTACATCCTGTGCAATGTGAGGCGCAGAAGCGTTTACAGTACCCAACTGGGAAGCATGCGGAGTTCATGCTTGCCTTTATGACTCATGCATTAAGGGCGTAAAAGGCCTGAAGGGTCATGGGTTTTGTCAGCAAGTTACATAAAGTGACAATGATGAGTGTGTGGGGGGAAAATTCCCGGTACAATTTATCTGTTTATGGCAAAGTGTGGCAGGTCCCTATTAATGTGAGCGGTGTTTACTGAATCAGCTGACCCTGGCTCGACCTTTTGAGAGACGCAAGCCAAATGATCTAAGAGTCGTGAATAACATGGTGAATTACTTGGTGTTATTCATTTGGGTGAATATTTGTATAAATCAAAGGTGCTGTCACACACACACACACACACACACACACACACACACACACATACCACACGTGGCACACCACCAACACACAGTTTCTGAGAAGGAGTTTGAGATTGTATTTAACGAAGTCTTAACTGGGAAAATGTTGTATGGCTTTTGTTATGGGGTAAGTTCTGGCGTGAACATTAAGACTATTTTCATAATTTTTTGTAACTAATATTTGTATCTGCCTGGTACAATTATTTATTAATTTGTATTGTAAGTTATGTCTTGATAGTCGATGTAATGTAACAATTTATTTTTTGTGTTAATGTTCATATAGATTGGTTCAGTGTTGCGGCTCTGACTCGTCAACGATGTTAATAAGCTCTTGAGTACATACTGCTGGTGAAACTATTTTATATTAACAACACGACAGACAAGTACTATAATACCTTAACATTTAACAATAATTCAGCCTTAATTTAATTTTTTCACCAACTTAAGACACATAACCCAGAAGGAAGTAAGACGGGCAACATAACGCGGGATATCGTGGCTTCACTAAGTGCAAATTATGGAACTTGAGGTAACACATTATGGGAAAATGCGAGCCCTGCTAAGTGGTTCTCCTCAACATGGACGCAAACATCAGATGGACAAAAAAACAGAAGAACCCCGGATATACATTCATTTATTCTACAAAAAAGTTACGTAAACGAGCGTTAAATACGTTTAAGTAATCACAGTTTACGAAGCTGAAGTCGAGATATTAGAAGATGAAGAAGACTTTAGCATATCAGTATACCCCACGACCGGCGCCAGGATGTTAAGTGTGCCATCAGGTTATATTAGCGCTGAGAGACGGGTGCTATCGTGGTATATTAGCATACCTTCACCCTGAATGGTATATCAAAAAGTACAGGATTTACTTCACAGATATTTAGTTATATCTATCGGTATATTATATAAATTATATCAATATATCTGTGTATACCAAATATGGCATCAGAGTATATCACCGTTTGCCATCATATTCTCTAAATAACCTCAAAGTATACCCCCGAATGTTTAATATCATACACTATAAATGACACTGTAATATGTTAGTATATAATCAGGGTATAACATAAATAATATCAGCATTGTTTAGAATATCATATATATTAAGCGTGAGGAATGGATGTATATGATTCAATATATCACAGTTACATAAAGCGGTATGTCAGCTCATCAGCATATCACTAGAATGACATCAGAGTATAGGACACTATACTCCAATAAATACTGTCAGGTATCTAGGTATATCAGGGTAATCACTGAGAAGTGTCAGAACATATCAGCATATTCCTTGACTGGTAACAAAGCATATCAACATACTCAAAGTATAATCAATGTCTCCGGAATAAACAAGCCAGTGACAGCAGCATATATTTCTGAAAATCAGCTGTGAAATATGTTCAGAACAGCCCAAAGTATACTATAATACTAAGCAACATTTGAAATATACCAGTATACTTCTTAACAGTCAGGGAAAAAAATCATTATACAGATTAGTGTCCTCGAAGCAGATCAACTTGTCTCCTGCTTTCTGGGGACCCATTAGTGGCATATCAGTATATCCAAAGAGACACATCGGAGTATATTACCATATATCCCAAGTGCCATGAAGGGATATCAACATACCTGAGTATATTAACTAGCTCTCATAGTCTTCCACTCTCTCTTAGATCATCAGAATATGTCAGCATATCACCCTATCTTCTGAAGGTCCAGTTTACCTTGTTCCGAAAGTATGTCGAAGCATACTAACAGATCCCCTGAATGCCTTGAGAACATATCAGTATACTTCTAGGTTAATTCATATCATATCAGTATATCCCCTGAATCTAAAGTATAACTAACCTCATTTCAAATTATTATTAGAGTATGTTAACATATTCCCTTAGAAACATACCAGCATATCTCTTATGTCATTACAGTCAACCAGTATACGCTCAGAGATAGATGCAAGCATATCAGGGTATATTAGCATACCCTGTAAGAGAGATATGAGCCTAGCTACATAACCCAGTATATCAGCATACCCCATATGCTCTTATAGTACATCAGCACACCCTCTGAGAGACAGAACCATACCAACATATCAGAACATATTAGTATATCCTTTAGAGTGATATGAACATAATGGCATATCAGATGACAAGAGTATATCAGCATAGTCTTTGAGGAGCATATCAGACCAACCTAGCATAAGCTCTTTAAGATAGATGGGAGCATATCTTAAATAGACTGGAACATACCAGAGCATATTAGCATATTAGCATATTAGCAAGGTGAGGAGGAGGAGGAGGAGGCAGGTGTCCACCGACCAGGTATGCCGATAGTCTGGTGATAATGTGGGTAAAACTGGTGTGTGTGTGTGTGTGTGTGTTCGTTCTCATGTTAATTTCTTGTAAGGTATGTGTCACCTAGCCGGCCATTTTGTTTACATTTTTCGGTCGCTCTAAAATACCATTAAAACAATATTGAGTATAAACGTTTGGCTCAACTGATGATCTCAAACATGTCCCAACTTTTTTTTGCCTCAACTCCACATTCTGTAACTCACTTAGGTAGATGTCCCTCACTACACATACACTGGACTATGTGTAATGTTGCAGCTAATGTGTTATCAAGATATTGCACATTATAAGTTCATGTGTGGTCATTATTATATCAAACGGAAGAATTTTAAAGAGCTATTACACCACCTGTATCATTAGTTGTCGCCAGGTGAAGGAATGTTTAGGTAGATTATATTTTATTTACTGTAATTAAAGTTTCAATACCTAAGACGTTCCACTATAAGAGTCTTTCAACCTCAGGTAAGGTCTAAAGACTTTCTACTCTAGGTCTTACACCCTGGAGTAGCTGTATCGTCCACATAGGTAATTACTCCACAAGGAACTACTTCATTTATTGCCAAACTTTATAGGGAAATATTTTTTCACAAAGAATTTCAAGTTACAATTTCACATAACAAGTCACATTACAAACGTTCCTTCGGCTTACAGTTAAACTTTGCAATGTCAAGATATTTTTTTCACTGCAGAGGAAAGTATGCGTCATCATCACCACACACACACACACACAAAGACAAAACTCCTGTATCCAGATTCTCAAAAGTTTATAAATTAGATTCTTCCCTAAAATTAAACAGACAATACATCTATTTATCATAGAGTATGTGAACAATATCGACGCCATATTGGTTACCATCTTTGAGTTATATAATTAGTTAGCTTCATAGTGTTAATTATTTAGTTAAAAAGGAAAAATAATCTACTGGTGTGTGTTGTGACCAAAATATATCAACATTGTATTTACTTTCTCCTCCAGGGGGCACTAAGTCTAGAAAAATGACACAATTGACATCTACATAAAGTGACTGATCAAGGGTAGATATTGGCTACCTTTTGTGTTACTTTGAGGTCGTAAGAACACACAGAGCTGCTCTTAAGGATGTTTACCACAATACACCTCAACCAGTTTCTCATTCACTTAGGTCAAACAATAAATCTGGTTCACAAGATACACCGTAAATTTTATTAGAATACAATAATCAATTACTGTATTATTGTATTGAGAATGTGAACGCTCGAATGTATGGTGTTGGATATTGTTCTTAATGCGAAGAAAGTGAAACAAAGGTATTCAATATCTTGCCTTGGTTGGCGATGATCTGTGAGCATTAGCAAGTCCTCCTCCTCACCTCTAGAGTAAGGTAAGGGAAGGCCTCACCTGACCAAAATTGTTAATTAGATATAGATTACCTGAGATTAACCCTCCAGCTTATTTCAACTAATGATTAACCTAAGCTACTTAGGAGATTAGGAGGTGGGATTAAGTTAGAGGATTGAGGTAGGGTAGAGGTAGGGAGCCAGGAGTAGGGTGAGGTGAGATGGGAGTGGGTGAGTCAGATCGGGTCAGCAGTCTCAGTCAGCATAAATTCAATCTTGGGGTTAAATAAACTAGAGGCTAATCTTCACATGAGCCAGTAAGACACTTTGACGGAGGCGGTTACGTACAACAGGAAAGCTCTGATAACATATAATGTACAGTATATACCGTTTAAGTTGCGTCAGCAGCTATATACACCACTTATTGACTTACTCATTCACTGCCGTAGAAATATTTACTTCTCTAACAGTTTTCTATATGGTTCCCAGTCATTATATTACGACCTTGTAAAATCAAATGATCTAAATTAAACTAAACTTATCCAAATTAAACTTATTAGCTAACAAATCCTTCTAAAACACGATATATGCAAATCAAAAGTTCTAAATTCAACTTAACTTATCGTAATATAACTATTATAACTAAACCATTTTAATTAAACCTAACCTAAACACCTCAAGTGCCACAAACAGAAGGAAAAAACACCTTTAATATTATCGTGTAGGAGGCCCTGTAACCCACTAACTCCAGGTAATGCATCTATATCAATCTACCTGCGTTAGAAGCTCTATACGTGGCTATGATCGTTACCCACTGCTGGAGAACATTTGTACTTCTATAATTACCCCTGGAGAAACAATGCACCAATTTACGATTTATTTATTTTATTTTTCATTTATTTTTATTCTTGGTCCATACTGTAAACATCGCCCGCTTGTGAGTCCCGTCAGCCATTTTGTTCTAACTTTCGGGGATTCTAAAATAAGCTATAAATAAATAAATAAATAAATAAATAAATAAAACAAGCATCTTTTGTTTTCTAACCCATGAGCTGTGAGTCTTCATTATATACTTCAACATTACTGTAAACTAAGGCTAGAGAGGGTGTGTACAGTACTAGTGGAGTCAAGACGAGAAGGTATTTCAAATCCATAAAGGGTTTTACAAGTGGAGAGTCTTACAAGTGGAGGGTCTTACAGGTGGAGAGTCTTACAAGTGGAGGGTCTTACAGGTGGAGGATTTTAATAAGGATAAATACAGCAAGTCTTACAGTTGAATCAGCCAAGTCGAGGAAAGCTCTTAAGAGTCACGTAACTTCTACCTGGTGTTACCTGTAATCAAGCTAAGGTATATGTAAGAAGAATATTATCTAAATTTACTATCCCATTCCTCTTCCACTATATCCTGCGAGGTGGTGTATTAATAGGCACAGATACTCATGATAAAGAAGGAATAAAGAGAAAGACGCAAGATACCTATAAAATGCGACAGAATATACCCACACATGCGTAATCCTAACCCATCCCAACCCAACCCAACCCTATCCTACCCCCAGCTTCACCACAGTACACAAAGTCATTCTTGGTATCAGAATGACGCCTAAACACCCTGTATCGCCTAAGACACATTTGAATCGGATGGTTAGTTGACGGTTTTATTTCTTCGGTATAAACCAGAGAAGCAATTAGTTCGTGGGAACAGTGAGTCAAAATACTTCACATCAGCTTCGTTTACGACCTCCAGCTGATATTTACTTCTGTTGTCTATATCAATCACATTTTATAATGAAAACAAAAATATGGTTAGTTACTTAAAATGAAAAAAACATCATACTTAGATACTTAAGAGTGAGGAAAAAAGATACTTAAGATACTTAAAAATAAAAACACTCTTTGATACTTAAATTAGGACAAAATAAACGGACATAAAGATTTAACTATGAGCGGTGGATATTACGACATGTACCGGCTATCAATACAGAGGCGCTATTTAGCCGTGAAGTTCTCTCAGAAACTCAACAAGACAATATGTGGTCAAGTAAAAATTTCAGGTTAATTTTTAACACCATCCGTCATTTTAAACCTTGGCACCTGTAGATTAAGAAAATATATGGTGATATTTTTTCTGATGGGATAAAGGTCGTATTTGTCCAGAGAAGTAAGAGAGGAAAAAAATCACTTGAGAGGCATGACGCACAGAGTGTCTAAGGTGATAAAAGATAATATACTACCATTTGGGTTTTCAAATTAAGTTCATTACATAAAATATCAAACTCATAAAGATTACAAAAGAACAGAACATCATGAGCTCTCTACAGCTATTGTCAGCCGTCAATATGCTGATGTACAGAAGCTACACAATGTTATTGGTGACTGTAATCCCAGGAAAATGATGCTCTTTTAAACTTGGTAACTGGAGCTGTAATGCCAGAAAATGCCAAATATGACAATCTATGTGCATATGAAGTTGGAAGACAAAATTATGAAAATTTTGTCAAGAAACGTATTGTTGGTCCATTGAGCATCTGGGAAAAGATGTCAAAGGTTAATCTTCTGTCGTGGAAAGCAGCAAATAAGACTTCAACCATCAAATTGCTATCACAAGTTATAGAACTTAAGCAGGACATACAGTATATGCATCACAGAAGGGCAGCACTGTACATGTCAAGTCACCAGACACTGATGTGTTTGGCATATTAAAACAGCCTCAACTTGGAGAAAATACAACACATTGGGCAGAGAGCCTTACAGGTTTCCATGCCTTCACAGGATCTGACTGCATTGGAAAATTTGTTGGCAAAGGAAAGAAAGCATGTTGGAGCACTTTGATGAAATCTAACACAAAAGTCCTAGATGCATTCAAGATGCTGAGTAGACCAAATGTCCTCCAGCAGACATGTTTATTGGTCTAAAGGAATTTGTATTTAAGCTCTACTGTCCACGAATGACTTTCACTTAACTGTCATAACTTAGATGGCATCTCTTCAAGAAAACGCAGGCAGAAGCTGGAGAACTACCAGCGACTGCAGCAACTCTAAAGTATCATATATTGAGAGGAAGGTATCAAGCTCTTCTGTGGTCTTGTGATGCAGACAGTGAAATGCTTTCACAATTAGAGCATGGCTGGAAGATTGACAATGACTGTTTCATACCCGTGAAGCCAACTGCAGAACTTCTATAAATGGATGGGCGTCAGTGTTTTGATCATTGTCATGTTCATACAGGAAGAATCAGAAAGAATAGCATGACATGAACCGAGATGTGTAACTGTCAAGCAGATGATGAGAAATGCCTAAACAAGGTGAAGGAATCTGTTGTACACAGAAGACTCTGATGACGAGGACTGAAGCAATGTCGTAAATAATAACTTGTGACTTGTTTACACATGATGTATAACACTACAAACTTTTAATAAATATAAAACGGTGGTTCTAAGCTTTTCAGATAATGGTAATATGTATATGTTTAATTTCCAGTATTTGTCTTTAGCAAATAAATTTACTTACTGCAATCTCTTCTTTGCCAGAGACAGGATGGCATATATGAGCAGCCATGTTTGTAACACACTTATGATATTATAACAGCATTCATGATATATTATGTTAAATTGTAATCATATAATACTACATGTTCATAGGTTATTAGTCATTTTTTAAGTTAATTAGGACTTAATGGTAATACATCTGTGGTTCATTACGCCGCTCTTTAATAAAACTTCTTTAAAGGCATAAAACTTATAATAAACCGTTCAGAAGAAATGACACCACAGTTCCTTAACATAGTTTATAAGGATTATTATAATGTATGGTGTCAAAAATTAACATGAAATTTTTACGGGATTACTTAAGCTCCTACACTAAAACCTGCCGACCTAACCTAACCTTTTTTACCCACCTCTACCTACTTACCTAACCTGACATAATCTAACCTAACCTGACGTAATCTGACCTAACCTGACATAGTCTAACCTAACCTGACATAATCTAACCTAACCTGACATAATCTAACCTAACCTGACATAATCTAACCTAACCTGATGTAATCTAACCTAACCTGACATAATCGAACATAACCTGACATAATCTAACCTAACCTGACATAATCTAACCTAACCTGATGTAATCTAACCTAACCTGACATAATCGAACCTAACCTGACATAATCTAACCTAACCTGACGTAATCTAACCTAACCTGACGTAATCTAACCTAACCTGACGTAATCTAACCTAACCTGACATAATCTAACCTAACCTGACATAATCTAACCTAACCTCCCCGTCTGACATAAGCTAACCTAATCAAACCTAACTTTCCCACCTACCTAACATAACCTATCTACTTATTACCTACCTAACCTAACTTAACCCAACCTGACATAATCTAACCTAACCTATTGAAACTTAACTTAACCACCTACCTCATCTAACACCACTTTGTAATCTCTCTGTGCTACAGCTGACAGGATGAGTATGGGGGCACAATAAACTAGCCTCTAAGTGGCAAAATTAACAAAACTAACCTAACCTAACCCAACCTGACTTAACCTAACCTGATCTGATCTATCCAACTTAAAAAACTTAGAATATATAATAAAGTCATTAGGTTAATTTAGGCTAAATATGGTTGATTCATATTTTGTTTTGACAGAAATTCCCGGCAAAATAACGTATCTATATTGATAACCACCGCCATGTTGGTTCCACGTTAACAAGACACGGATACACTACAGAATAACCAGCGTTCGTTTAACCTCAATTACTACAGTTTACTTTATAATCTTATTTCACAATCTTCACTACATCTCGCTTCACAATCTTCACTGCATCTCACTTCACAATCTTCAGCCAGGTGAGGTTTATGGATCGGGCTTTTTGTGAGAGAGAGATAGGAAACGTAGGACTAGGGTATGTTTTCCTGGGGCTGGGATAGGGCATGTAGCCGAGAGGTTAGACAGAGTTTTGTCAGGGGAGGGTACCAATCCAGTAGTGTGTCTTAGTGTGGGGGGAAACGACATAGGTAAGGTTAGGAGTGAGGAACTTTTCAAGAGGTATAGGGAGGCGCTGGGGAAGATTAGAGATAGGGGAGGGGTCCCGATAGTATGTGGTGTCTTGCCTAGAAGAGGGGTTGGTCGTGAATGGCTGTCCAGGGCAATTGCTATTAATTGCCGACTGGAAAAACATTGTGCAAACAATGGTTGGGCATTCATTGATGACGGGCAACGATTTTATGGCAACGACTACCTGTACTGTCGCGACGGAGTACACTTGTCTCGTGAGGGGGTAAAGACGTTGTCTGCATCCCTGGAGCATGAAATTGTCACTCCGAAGGGGGGTTTCGCCAGTAGAGAGGGGTCGGGGAAAATGGGAGTCAAAAAACAAGCAGGTCCTGGGAAGTAGTGAAACAGAAGTAGATAATGCTGAAAATAGAGTTAGTCATAATAGCAAACATCAAAGTAATAAATGTAAAACAGATAGAAACGGAAGAAATATATTGAGTGTTTATTATACTAATAGTAGAAGCCTGTGTAACAAAATGGACCAGCTCAGGGCCATTGTTAGTAAAGAGAACATAGATATAATTGCAATAACGGAAACATGGATAAATTCAAACAGCAAACATTTTTTAGCAGAATTTCATATTCCAGGATATAACCTATTTAAATTTGACAGAGTAGGAAGGAGAGGTGGCGGTGTAGCAGTGTATATCAGGGTGTCATTAAAAGGCTGCAATAAATCAAACATTAAAACAAATAGCGACAATGAAAGTATTTGGGCAGAGATTGGTGAGGGCAGTGAATCCGTAGTCATTGGTGTTATATATAGACTACCTAATTTGAGTAGGAACGATGGTAAATTGCTATGGGAGGAAATAAAGAAGGCATCTGATAGAAACAATGTATGTATTCTAGGCGATTTCAACTTTTCAGGCATAGATTGGAAAAATCAACTTAGCGATAATGAATCTGAAGATTTTATAGAAGTAGTACAGGATAGTTTTATATATAAATTTATAAACTTGCCCACTAGAGGAAATAATATCCTTGATTTAGTTCTCAGTAATAATGAAAATCTAGTAAAAGATGTTGGGATTGGAGACGAACTAGGAAACAGTGATCATAAAGCCATATATTTTAACATAATATGGGATGGCAGGAAGAAGGAAAATTCGGCCTTGATCCCGGATTTTAGGAATGCTAATTAAGGTAGCATAAGGAGAGACCTAAGGGATGACCCTATGGTCAAAAGATTAATCCCCCCCACACCTCCGGAAACTGTTAACTTAGGACGGGATAACCCCGAATTTAATTTAGCAGCTACTTATGAACAATTTATTGCGACAATCAATAATGCCCAAAATAAACACATCCCTAAAAGAAAACTCAGATCGATACGGAACCACCCAAAATGGATGAATAATAGACTCTTAGATCTTCTAGGGAAAAAGAAAGGAGTATATAGAAAAGTTAAGAAAGGCGAAACTCACTTACTTGGTTACTATCAGAACCTAACAAGACAGGTATAAACAGAAATTAGGAAAGCAAAGAGAAATTATGAAATCAAGGTAGCAAACGAATCGAAATATACCCCCAAAGCTTTTTATCAACTGTATAAATCAAAGGTTAGAGATATAATAGGTCCCCTTAAAACTACGACAGGAGAAATGACTGATGATGAGTTAGAAATGTGTAGTACGTTAAATAGTCATTTTCGCTCCGTATTCACAAATGAAAACCTAGCACAGTTTCCAGAAGTTCATAAGGTATATAACGCATAGCAGGTGAAAATATGTTGATGAATATCAATATTACTAGTAACGGCGTATTAAAGTAATTAACAAACTGAAGCTTTCCTTGGCAAATCGCCTGGTCCAGACGAGGTATATGCTAGAATATTAAAAAGAATGTAGAGATGAGTTGAGTAATCCATTAGCAGTTTTATTTAATAAAGTCATTAGAATCGCCTAGTGCCAGAAGCTTGAAATTTGTAAATGTAGTCTGACAAAAAGGGTGATAAATCAATAGCATCAAATTGTCATTCCATTAGTCTCACGTCAATCATAGGCAAGTTGCTAGAGTCAATTATTGCTACAAAAATCAGAAGCCACCTTGAAACATTCAACTAAATTCATTCTTCTCAGCACGGGTTCACCCAGGGACGTTCTTGTCTCACAAATTTGCTTAGCTTTTTCTCAGAAGTATTTGAAGCGGTAGATAATGATATGTCATATGATATAATTTATTTAGATTTCAGTAAAGCATTCGATAGAGTCCCTCATGAGAGATTGATAAGGAAGGTAGAAGCACATGGAATAGGTGGATCAGTATTAAATGGATTAGGTCAGTTAATTGTAGGAAGTTTAAAAGAGTCAGTATAAATGGGATTAAAGTCAGACTGGGGTGCGTCAAAAGCGGAAGTTCCCCAGGATCTGTATTAGCCCTGTCAGTTTGTTATATTCATTAATGATCTTGACGAAAGTACAACCAGTAGGATTAGTAAATTTGCAGATGATACCAAAATGGGGAGAGTGATAAATTCAGACAGTGACTTTGAACATCTTCAAAGAGATCTAGATACCTTACATGAGTGGTCAGTAGACTGGCAAATGAATTTTAATAGTGATAAATGCAAGGTACTACAGATAGGGAAGACGAATACAAACGTTAAGTATAAACTAGGTAACACGGAAATAGAAAACTCAGTTTGTGAAAAAAATCAAGGTGTATTTGTTAGCAACGACTTGAAACCTAGAAAACAATGTATTAGCGTTCGCAACAAGGCAAACAGGATTCTTGGGTTCATATCTAGGTCTGTGAGTAACAGAACTGCTGACGTTATCTTGAAACTTTACCTAGCATTAGTGAGGCCACACATGGATTATGCGGTTCAGTTCTGGTGTCCTTATTATAGAATGGACATAGATTCTTTGGAGAGAGTACAAAGAAGAATGACAAAATGATCCATAATATTAGAAACCTTCCATATGAAGAAAGACTGAAAAGCTTAGGCTTGCATTCATTAGAGAGGCGTAGAGTTAAGGGAGATATGATAGAGGTGTTCAAGTGGGTAAGTGGGATTAACAAGGGTAAAATGGAAGATGTTCTGAAGCTCAGTAATAACGAAATAACTAGAACAAATGGTTTTAAATTAGATAAATTCCGATTCAGAAAGGATATAGGCAAGCACTGGTTTGGTAATAGAGTTGTGGATATGTGGAATAGGCTACCGAGTGCTATAGTAGGATCGGGGACGCTAGGGAGCTTCAAGACGAAGTTGGATAGGCACATGGAAGTGCTGAGATGGGTGTGAAAGGGATCTGCCCTGTATGGGCCAGTCGGCCTCCTGCAGTATCCCACTTTCTTATGTTCTTATGTTCTTATGTTCACCTCACAATCTTTACTACATCTCACCTCACAATCTTCACTACATTTCACTTCACAATATTCACTACATCTCACTTCACAATCTTCACTACATCTCACTTCACAATCTTCACTACATCTCACTTCACAACCTTCACTACATCTCACTACACAATCTTCACTACATCTCACTTCACAACCTTCACTACATCTCACTTCACAATCTTCACTACATCTCACTTCACATCTTCACTATATCTCACTTCACAATCTTCACCATATCTCACTTCACAATATTCACCACATCTCACTTCACAATCTTCACCAAATCTCACTTCACAATCTTCACCACATCTCACTTCACAATCTTTACCACATCTCACTTCACAATCTTCACTACATCTCACTTCACAATCTTCACTACATCTCACTTCACAATCTTCACTACATCTCACTTCACAATCTTCACTACATCTCACTTCACAATCTTCACTACATCTCACTTCACAATCTTCACTACATCTCACTTCACAATCTTCACTACATCTCACTTCACAATCTTCACTACATCTCACTCCACAATCTTCACTACATCTCACTTCACAATCTTCACTACATCTCACTTCACAATCTTCACTACATCTCACTTCACAATTTTCACTACATCTCACTTCACAATCTTCACTACATCTCACTTCACAATCTTTACCACATCTTACTTCACAATCTTTACCACTTCTTGCTTCACAATCTTCACTACATCTCACTTCACAATCTTCACTACATCTCACTTCACAATCTTCACTACATCTCACTTCACAATCTTCACTACATGTCACTTCACAATCTTCACTACATCTCACTTCACAATCTTCACTACATCTCATTTCACAATCTTCACTACATCTCACTTAACAATCTTCACCACATCTCACTTCACAATCTTCACTA